>NC_088213.1:7561626-7683570 GCF_036934945.1 Oncorhynchus masou masou | reverse complement strand
GGAGTGGTGGAGTGTTGGAGTGGAGTGGTGGAGTGTTGGAGTGTTGGAGTGTTGGAGTGGAGTGGTGGAGTGTGGAGTGTTGGAGTGGATGGAGTGGATGGAGTGGGTGGAGTTGGAGTGGTGGGGTGTTGGAGTGGAGTGATGGAGTGTTGGAGTGGTGGAGTGAGTGTTGGAGTGGTGGAGTGTTGGAGTGGTGGAGTGGTGGAGTGTTGGAGTGGTGGAGTGGTGGGAGTGTTGGAGTGGTGGAGTGTTGGAGTGTTGGAGTTGGAGTGGGAGTGTTGGAGTGGTGGAGTGTTGGAAGTGATGGAGTGTCGGAGTGGTGGAGTGTCGGAGTGATGGAGTGTTGGAGTGGTGGAGTGGTGGAGTGTTGGAGTGATGGAGTGTTGGAGTAAATACATACTATTTTTTAAATGGTGCTGTCTGGTTTGATTAATATAAGGAATTTTAAATGATTTTTACTTTTACTTTTGATACTTAAGTATATTTTATCATTTACATGTACTTCTGATATTTATATACATACTTTTAGACTCACTCAAATAGTATTTTACCAGGTGACTTCTACTCAAGTAGTATTTTACTGGGTGACTTTCACTTTTACTCAAGTCGTATTTTACTGGGTGACTTTCACTTTTACTCAAGTAGTATTTTACTGGGTGACTTTCACTTTTACTCAAGTAGTATTTTACCGGGTGACTTTCACTTTTACTCAAGTGGTATTTTACTGGTGACTTTCACTTTTACTCAAGCAGTATTTTACTGGGTGACTTTTACTCAAGTAGTATTTTACCGGGTGACTTTCACTCAAGCAGTATTTTACTGGGTGACTTTCACTTTTACTCAAGTAGTAATTTACCGGGTGATTTTCACTCAAGTAGTATTTTACTGGGTGACTTTTAATCAAGTAGTATTTTACCGGATATTACTTTAACTTTTACTCAAGTAGTATTTTACCGGGTGACTTTCACTCAAGTAGTATTTTACTGGGTGACTTTTACTCAAGTAGTATTTTACCGGATTACTTTAACTTTTACTCAAGTAGTATTTTACTGGGTGACTTTCACTTTTACTCAAGTAGTATTTTACTGGGTGACTTTCACTTTTACTCAAGTAGTATTTTACTGGGTGACTTCTACTCAAGTAGTATTTTACCGGGTGACTTTCACTCAAGTAGTATTTTACCGTGTGACTTCTACTCAAGTAGTATTTCACTGGGTGACTTTCACTCAAGTAGTATTTTACTGGGTGACTTTTACTCAAGTAGTATTTTACTGGGTGACTTTTAATCAAGTAGTATTTTACTGGGTGACTTTCACTCAAGTAGTATTTTACTGGGTGACTTCTACTCAAGTAGTATTTTACCGTGTGACTTCTACTCAAGTAGTATTTTACCGAGTGACTTTTACTCAAGGAATATTTTACTGGGTGACTTTTACTCAAGTAATATTTTTACCGGGTGACTTTTTCTCAAGTAGTATTTTACTGGGTGACTTTCACTCAAGTGGTATTTTACTGGGTGACTTCTACTCAAGTAGTATTTTACTGGGTGACTTTCACTCAAGTAGTATTTTACAGAGTGACTTTTACTCAAGGAATATTTTACCGGGTGACTTTCACTTTTACTTTGTGTCATTTTCTAATAAGGTATTTTTAAAAACTTTGACTCAAGTATGACAATTGGTTACTTTTTCCACCGCTGCAAATAAGTCCCTTTGTCTGGTGGAGAGCTGTGGTTCTGACCCGTGAGAGGGTTACTGCCCACCTGCTCACAGTGTGACTTGAGGACAGGTGTTGTCAGAATTTCCAATTCATTTATAGAAAATGAATCAAACTCCATGATATAATGTGGTGTAATGTGTCTTCTCAGTAGGACATTATTTTGTAGATTTCAAACGGTGATAAGACACGGTAGAACTATAGTTTGTTGTCATGTTGCATTATATTTGCCCAACCACTACTGAAATGAAAAGGTCATCTCCCACGACAGGAAATGTTGTTTGTGAGGAACATCTCTCGTGTAACCTGATGAGTTGACTGACCAGGGGGGGTGTCCCAAATGGCACCCTTTTGCCCCATCGGTCCTGGTTAAAAGCAGGGCACTATGAAGGGAACAGGGTGCCATGCCCTATGGGTCCTGGTTAAAAGCAGGGCACTATGTAGGGAATAGGGTTCCATTTGTGACACAGCCAAGGGCATGATTTATGACTGTTATGCCTGGTATGGAACACACAGTACTGCTGTCTGTCTGCCTCTTTCACCAGGTATCTCTCCTTTAGTTTCTACAGCGGTACTGCTGTCTGTCTGCCTCCTTCACCAGGTATCTCTCCTTTAGTTTCTACAGCAGTACTGCTGTCTGTCTGCCTCCTCCTTCACCAGGTCTCTCTCCTTTAGTTTCTACAGCAGTACTGCTGTCTGTCTGTCTCCTTCACCAGGTATCTCTCCTTTAGTTTCTACAGCAGTACTGCTGTCTGTCTGTCTCCTTCACCAGGTATCTCTCCTTTAGTTTCTACAGCAGTACTGCTGTCTGTCTGTCTCCTTCACCAGGTATCTCTCCTTTAGTTTCTACAGCAGTACTGCTGTCTGTCTGTCTCCTTCACCAGGTATCTCTCCTTTAGTTTCTACAGCAGTACTGCTGTCTGTCTGCCTCCTTCACCAGGTATCTCTCCTTTAGTTTCTACAGCAGTACTGCTGTCTGTCTGCCTCCTTCACCAGGTATCTCTCCTTTAGTTTCTACAGCAGTACTGCTGTCTGTCTGCCTCCTTCACCAGGTATCTCTCCTTTAGTTTCTACAGCAGTCTGCAGTCTGTCTGTCTCCTTCACCAGGTATCTCTCCTTTAGTTTCTACAGCAGTACTGCTGTCTGTCTGTCTCCTTCACCAGGTATCTCTCCTTTAGTTTCTACAGCAGTACTGCTGTCTGTCTGCCTCCTTCACCAGGTATCTCTCCTTTAGTTTCTACAGCAGTACTGCTGTCTGTCTGCCTCCTTCACCAGGTATCTCTCCTTTAGTTTCTACAGCAGTACTGCTGTCTGTCTGTCTCCTTCACCAGGTATCTCTCCTTTAGTTTCTACAGCAGTACTGCTGTCTGTCTGCCTCCTTCACCAGGTACTTTAGTTTCTGTACTGCTGTCTGTCTCTCCTTCACCAGGTATCTCTCCTTTAGTTTCTACAGCAGTACTGCTGTCTGTCTGTCTCCTCTGTCAGGTATCCTTCAGTTTCCAGCAGTATCTGTCTCTGTCTCCTTCACCAGGTATTCTCCTTTAGTTTCTACAGCGGTACTGCTGTCTGTCTGCCTCCTTCACCAGGTATCTCTCCTTTAGTTTCTACAGCAGTACTGCTGTCTGTCTGTCTCCTTCACCAGGTATCTCTCATTTAGTTTCTACAGCGGTACTGCTGTCTGTCTGCCTCCTTCACCAGGTATCTCTCCTTTAGTTTCTACAGCAGTACTGCTGTCTGTCTGTCTCCTTCACCAGGTATCTCTCCTTTAGTTTCTACAGCGGTACTGAAACTGCAGCCCATTCGTTTATGCCCTGAATGCAGTAAGGCCTATTCAATCCTTATCATTGTGAATCCGTAGCCAGTTATTTTGAACATAATATAGGCTCCTGTTGAACCTTATTACTGCGGTGAGCTAAACCAGGGTCACACAAAGTGGTTCATGGTCGTCTACTTTGAAACAGAAGTATCCACCTCACACACATGGTTATTGGTTTATAGAAGGGAGACACCTGTACTATCGGACTTCAAATGCATTCAATGTTGAGTCCCAATATGACACTTTATATATTATATACATCACAGAACACTGAAATATAACAACACTGTTTGACACAGAAACACCAGAATTTCGTTGAAATTTCTTTTCTTTTTTAAATTAATTATGAAATTATGAAAAATCTTAGTAACATTTCACCCAGGTAGCCTAGCGGTGAGAGTGTTGTAACCTGTATGACAGCAGGTAGCCTAGCAGGTAGCCTAGCGGTGAGAGTGTTGTAACCTGTATGGCAGCAGGTAGCCTAGCGGTGAGAGTGTTGTAACCTGTATGACAGCAGGTAGCCTAGCGGTGAGAGTGTTGTAACCTGTATGACAGCAGGTAGCCTAGCGGTGAGAGTGTTGTAACCTGTATGGCAGCAGGTAGCCTAGCGGTGAGAGTGTTGTAACCTGTATGACAGCAGGTAGCCTAGCAGGTAGCCTAGCGGTGAGAGTGTTGTAACCTGTATAGCAGCAGGTAGCCTAGCAGGTAGCCTAGCGGTGAGAGTGTTGTAACCTGTATGGCAGCAGGTAGCCTAGCGGTGAGAGTGTTGTAACCTGTATGGCAGCAGGTAGCCTAGCGGTGAGAGTGTTGTAACCTGTATGGCAGCAGGTAGCCTAGCAGGTAGGTGAGAGTGTTGTAACCTGTATGACAGCAGGTAGCCTAGCGGTGAGAGTGTTGTAACCTGTATGGCAGCAGGTAGCCTAGCGGTGAGAGTGTTGTAACCTGTATGACAGCAGGTAGCCTAGCGGTGAGAGTGTTGTAACCTGTATGGCAGCAGGTAGCCTAGCGGTGAGAGTGTTGTAACCTGTATGCAGCAGGTAGCCTAGCAGTGAGAGTGTTGAAACCTGTATGACAGCAGGTAGCCTAGCGGTGAGAGTGTTGTAACCTGTATGACAGCAGGTAGCCTAGCGGTGAGAGTGTTGTAACCTGTATGACAGCAGGTAGCCAGCAGAGATTAGCCTGGGATCTATGAGAGTGTTGTAACCTGTATGACAGCAGGTAGCCTAGCGGTGAGAGATTGTAACCTGTATGACAGCAGGAAGCCTAGCAGTGAGAGTGTTGTAACCTGTATGACATCAGTGTGCTATTCAGTGAAAGTGTTGTAACCTGTACCTCTGACAGCAGGTAGCTATTCGGTGAGATTCCAGTGTTGTAACCTGTATAGCAGCAGGTAGCCTGAAACCCGGTGAGAGTGTTGTAACCTGGGATCTATAGCAGCAGGTAGCCTAGCGGTGTAGAGTGTAGTAACCTGTATGACAGCAGGTAGCAGTAGCAGATTCCAGCCTGGGCGGTGAGAGTGTTCCTAACCTGAAACCCACATCAGTGTGCTATTCAGTAGAGATTCCACCTGGGATCTATAAGGCGTGTCTCCTATCCTACTGTACCTCTGAAACCCACATCAGTGTGCTATTCAGTAGAGATTCCACCTGGGATCTATAAGGCGTGTCTCCTATCCTACTGTACCTCTGAAACCCACATCATTGTGTTGCTAACAGCTTCCTCCACTGTCCCTGTGCCCCTATTAGGCTCCAACCAGTGGTCTTCTGATCAAAAACACACCTGACCACCCTCCCAGACAACATACCAACCAGTGGTTTTCTGATCACAAACACACCTGACCACCCTCCCAGACAACGTACCAACCAGTGGTCTTCTGATCACAAACACACCTGACCACCCTCCCAGACAACATACCAACCAGTGGTCTTCTGATCACAAACACACCTGACCACCCTCCCAGACAACGTACCAACCAGTGGTCTTCTGATCACAAACACATCCTGACCAGCCAGTGGTCTTCTGATCCCAGACAACGTACCAACCAGTGGTCTTCTGATCACAAACACACCTGACCACCCTCCCAGACAACGTACCAACCAGTGGTGCTATAGAAAAGGATCCGATTGGATAGCACCATTGGCATCGTTTCAAGCTAGCTGTGAAGTGAGCTGATGGCATGTTTCTTACCTTTCTCCCAGCCCCCACCCCCTCTGTTCCTCCTCCCCCCACCCCACCCCTCTGACGGCCCCTCTGTTCCTCCTCCCCCCAGCCCCCACCCCCTGATCCTCCTCTGTTCCTCCTCCCCCACCCACGGCCCCCACCCCCTCTAATCCTCCTCCCACGGCCCCCACCCCTCTGCCCCCACCCCCTCTGTTCTTCCTCCCACCCACGGCCCCATCCCCTCTGTTCCTCTCCCCTCCCCCCCCGCCCAAACCAACTGTCAACTGTGAGTCCAGTGTTTCCATAAACATCCCTATCTCATGAAGACAAACAAAAAGGTCTGAGGTTTATTTTGGGCTTTGGAAATCCTCCAGGCACTATATGACAACAACAGTCAGCCAGACAACCTGTCTCCTTCACCAGGTATCTCTCCTTTAGTTTCTACAACAACAGTCAGCCAGACTACCTGTCTCCTTCACCATGTATCTCTCCTTTAGTTTCTACAACAACAGTCAGCCAGACTACCTGTCTCCTTCACCAGGTATCTCTCCTTTAGTTTCTACAACAACAGTCAGCCAGACTACCTGTCTCCTTCACCAGGTATCTCTCCTTTAGTTTCTACAACAACAGTCAGCCAGACTACCTGTCTCCTTCACCAGGTATCTCTCCTTTAGTTTCTACAACAACAGTCAGCCAGACTACCTGTCTCCTTCACCAGGTATCTCTCCTTTAGTTTCTACAACAACAGTCAGCCAGACAGATATGCGCCATAAGGCTCATAACGTCATGTTCTTCATTCGGTTAATTAAGGCTCATACACCTATTATTATGATTTCTGAAATCATTTTAAGATAGCGAGGTGGAACAACCACATATCTCAGTCAGAGTAAATAAATAACATAACATCTCAATAAAGTAACATATCAGCAGAGTAGGCAAGTAGGGAAGTAAGGTCAAGTGAGAGGGGTGGAGGATTATTTAAGATACTCTTTGAAGTGGTAGGGGTTTAGGACAGAGTGCTCGGGTTGGGATGTTACCATAACCTGAAGGTAGGGGTTTAGGACAGAGTGCTCAGGTTGGGATGTGACCATAGCCTGAAGGTAGGGGTATAGAACAGAGTGCTCAGGTTGGGATGTGACCATAGCCTGAAGGTAGGGGTTTAGAACAGAGTGCTCGGGTTGGGATGTGTTGAAGGTAGGGCTTTAGAACAGAGTGCTCAGGTTGGGGTGTGTTGAAGGTAGGGCTTTAGAACAGAGTGCTCAGGTTGGGGTGTGTCCATAGCCTGAAGGTAGGGGTTTGTACAAGGTTTGGAGTGTGTTCCTTCAAGGTTTAGAACAGAGTGCTCAGGTTGGGTGTGTTGAAGGTAGGGTTTAGGACAGAGTGCTCAGGTTGGGTGTGTTGAAGGTAGGTTGGGGGGTTTAGGACAGAGTGCTCAGGTTGGGATGTGACCATAGCCTGAAGGTAGGGGTTTAGAACAGAGTGCTCAGGTTGGGGTGTGTTGAAGGTAGGGGTTTAGACAGAGTGCTCGGGTTGGGGATGTGACCATAGCCTGAAGGTAGGGGTTTAGAACAGAGTGCTCAGGTTGGGGTGTGTTGAAGGTAGGGGTTTAGAACAGAGTGCTCGGGTTGGGGTGTGTTGAAGGTAGGGGTTTAGAACAGAGTGCTCGGGTTGGGATGTGACCATAGCCTGAAGGTAGGGGTTTAGAACAGAGTGCTCAGGTTGGGGTGTGTCCATTGAAGGTAGGGGTTTAGAACAGAGTGCTCAGGTTGGGGTGTGTTGAAGGTAGGGGTTTAGAACAGAGTGCTCAGGTTGGGATGTGACCATAGTTGAAGGTAGGGGTTTAGAACAGAGTGCTCGGGTTGGGGTGTGTTGAAGGTAGGGGTTTAGAACAGAGTGCTCAGGTTGGGGTGTGTTGAAGGTAGGGGTTTAGAACAGAGTGCTCAGGTTGGGGTGTGTAGCCTGAAGGTAGGAGTTTAGAACAGAGTGCTCGGGTTGGGATGTGACCATAGCCTGAAGGTAGGGGTTTAGAACAGAGTGCTCAGGTTGGGGTGTGTTGAAGGTAGGGGTTTAGAACAGAGTGCTCAGGTTGGGATGTGTTGAAGGTAGGGGTTTAGAACAGAGTGCTCAGGTTGGGGTGTGTCCATAGCCTGAAGGTAGGGGTTTAGTACAGAGTGCTCGGGTTGGAGTGTGTTGAAGGTAGGGGTTTAGGACAGAGTGCTCGGGTTGGGATGTGACCATAGCCTGAAGGTAGGGGTTTAGGACAGAGTGCTCGGGTTGGGGTGTGTTGAAGGTAGGGGGTTAGAACAGAGTGCTCAGGTTGGGGTGTGTTGAAGGTAGGGTTTAGAACAGAGTGCTCGGGTTGGGATGTGGTGTGTTGAAGGTAGGGGTTTAGAACAGAGTGCTCAGGTTGGGGTGTGTTGAAGGTAGGGGTTTAGAACAGAGTGCTCGGGTTGGGTGTGTTGAAGGTAGGGGTTTGAACAGAGTGCTCGGGTTGGGGTGTGTTGAAGGAGTTTAGAACAGAGTGCTCAGGTTGGGGTGTGACCATAGCCTGAAGGTAGGGGTTTAGAACAGAGTGCTCGGGTTGGGGTGTGTTGAAGGTAGGGGTTTAGAACAGAGTGCTCAGGTTGGGGTGTGTTGAAGGTAGGGGTTTAGAACAGAGTGCTCAGGTTGGGGGTGTGTTGAGGGGTTTAGAACAGAGTGGGGTGTTGAAGTGTAGGGGTTTAGTTTAGAACAGAGTGCTCGGGTTGGGGTGTGTTGAAGGTAGGGTTTAGAACAGAGTGCTGGGGGTTGTCTGGGTGTGACCATAGCCTGAAGGTAGGGGTTTAGAACAGAGTGCTCAGGTTGGGGTGTGTCCATAGCCTGAAGGTAGGGGTTTAGTACAGAGTGCTCGGGTTGGGAGTGGTTGGGGTAGGGGTTTAGTGACCATTGAAGGTAGGGGTTTAGAACAGAGTGCTCAGGTTGGGATGTGTTGAAGGTAGGGGTTTAGAACAGAGTGCTCAGGTTGGGGTGTTGGGAGAAGGTAGGGCTTTAGAACAGAGTGACCATAGCCTGAAGGTAGGGGTTTAGAACAGAGTGCTCAGGTTGGGGTGTGTTGAAGGTAGGGGTTTAGAACAGAGTGCTCAGGTTGGGGGTGTGTGTTGAAGGTGGGGTGGGTTTAGAACAGAGTGCTCGGGTTGGGATGTGACCATAGCCTGAAGGTAGGGGTTTAGAACAGAGTGCTCGGGTTGGGAAGGGGTTTAGAACAGAGTGGGATGTGACCATAGCCTGTTGAAGGTAGGGGTTTAGAACAGAGTGCTCGGGTTGGGATGTGTTGAAGGTAGGGGTTTAGAACAGAGTGCTCAGGTTGGGGGTTTAGGTTGGGTGGTGAAGGTAGGGGTTTAGAACAGAGTGCTCAGGTTGGGGTGTGTTGAAGGTAGGGGTTTAGAACAGAGTGCTCGGGTTGGGTGTGTCCATAGCCTGAAGGTAGGGGTTTAGGAACAGAGTGCTCAGGTTGGGGTGTGTTGAAGGTAGGGGTTTAGAACAGAGTGCTCAGGTTGGGTGTGTCCATAGTTTAGGACCTGAAGGTAGGGGTTTAGAACAGAGTGCTCAGGTTGGGGGTGTGAGTGCTCAGGTTGGGGTGTGTTGAAGGTAGGGGTTTAGAACAGAGTGCTCGGGTTGGGATGTGTTGAAGGTAGGGGTTTAGAACAGAGTGCTCAGGTTGGGGTGTGTCCATAGCCTGAAGGTAGGGGTTTAGAACAGAGTGCTCGGGTTGGGGTGTGTTGAAGGTAGGGGTTTAGAACAGAGTGCTCAGGTTGGGGTGTGTCCATAGCCTGAAGGTAGGGGTTTAGTACAGAGTGCTCGGTTTGGAGTGTGTTGAAGGTAGGGGTTTAGAACAGAGTGCTCAGGTTGGGGTGTGTTTTAAGGTAGGGGTTTAGGACAGAGTGCTCAGGTTGGGATGTGTTGAAGGTAGGGGTTTAGAACAGAGTGCTCAGGTTGGGGTGTGTTGAAGGTAGGGGTTTAGAACAGAGTGCTCAGGTTGGGATGTGTTGAAGGTAGGGCTTTAGAACAGAGTGCTCAGGTTGGGGTGTGTCCATAGCCTGAAGGTAGGGGTTTAGTACAGAGTGCTCAGTTTGGAGTGTGTTGAAGGTAGGAGTTTAGAACAGAGTGCTCGGGTTGGGGTGTGACCATAGCCTGAAGGTAGGGGTTTAGTACAGAGTGCTCAGTTTGGAGTGTGTTGAAGGTAGGGGTTTAGAACAGAGTGCTCGGGTTGGAGTGTGTTGAAGGTAGGGGTTTAGTACAGAGTGCTCAGTTTGGAGTGTGTTGAAGGTAGGAGTTTAGAACAGAGTCCTCAGGTTGGGGTGTGTTGAAGGTAGGGGTTTAGAACAGAGTCCTCAGGTTGGGGTGTGTTGAAGGTAGGGGTTTAGAACAGAGTGCTCGGGTTGGAGTGTGACCATAGCCTGAAGGTAGGGGTTTAGAACAGAGTGCTCAGGTGGGGGTGTGTCCATAGCCTGAAGGTAGGGGTTTAGAACAGAGTGCTCGGGTTGGGGTGTGTTGAAGGTAGGGGTTTAGAACAGAGTGCTCGGGTTGGGGTGTGTTGAAGGTAGGGGTGTAGAACAGAGTGCTCAGGTTGGGTGTGTTGAAGGTAGGGGTTTAGAACAGAGTGCTCAGGTTGGGTGTGTTGAAGGTAGGGGTTTAGAACAGAGTGCTCTGGTTGGGGTGTGTTGAAGGTAGGGGTGTAGAACAGAGTGCTCAGGTTGGGGTGTGTTGAAGGTAGGGGTTTAGAACAGAGTGCTCAGGTTGCGGTGTGTTGAAGGTAGGGGTTTAGAACAGAGTGCTCAGGTTGTGGATGTGTTGAAGGTAGGGGTTTAGAACAGAGCGCTCAGGTTGGGGTGTGTCCATAGCCTGAAGGTAGGGGTTTAGTACAGAGTGCTCGGGTTGGAGTGTGTTGAAGGTAGGGGTTTAGGACAGAGTGCTCGGGTTGGGATGTGACCATAGCCTGAAGGTAGGGGTTTAGAACAGAGTGCTCAGGTTGGGATGTGTTGAAGGTAGGGGTTTAGAACAGAGTGCTCAGGTTGGGGTGTGTTGAAGGTAGGGCTTTAGAACAGAGTGCTCGGGTTGGGATGTGTTGAAGGTAGGGGTTTAGAACAGAGTGCTCAGGTTGGGGTGTGTCCATAGCCTGAAGGTAGGGGTTTAGAACAGAGTGCTCGGGTTGGGGTGTGTTGAAGGTAGGGGTTTAGAACAGAGTGCTCAGGTTGGGGTGTGTCCATTGAAGTGCTCGGTTTGGAGTGTGTTGAAGGTAGGAGTTTAGAACAGAGTGCTCAGGTTGGGGTGTGTTTTAAGGTAGGGGTTTAGAACAGAGTGCTCAGGTTGGGGTGTGTTTTAAGGTAGGGGTTTAGGACAGAGTGCTCAGGTTGGGATGTGTTGAAGGTAGGGGTTTAGAACAGAGTGCTCAGGTTGGGGTGTGTTGAAGGTAGGGGTTTAGAACAGAGTGCTCAGGTTGGGATGTGTTGAAGGTAGGGGTTTAGAACAGAGTGCTCAGGTTGGGGTGTGTCCATAGCCTGAAGGTAGGGGTTTAGTACAGAGTGCTCAGTTTGGGTGAAGGTAGGAGTTTAGAACAGAGTGCTCGGGTTGGGGTGTGACCATAGCCTGAAGGTAGGGGTTTAGAACAGAGTGCTCGTGTGTTGAAGGTAGGGGTTTAGAACAGAGTGCTCGGGTTGGAGTGTGTTGAAGGTAGGGGTTTAGAACAGAGTGCTCAGGTTGGGGTGTGTTGAAGGTAGGGGTTTAGAACAGAGTGCTCAGGTTGGGATGTGACCATAGCCTGAAGGTAGGGGTTTAGAACAGAGTGCTCGGGTTGGGGTGTGTTGAAGTTAGGGTTTAGGATAGAGTGCTCGGTTTGGGATGTGACCATCGCCTGAAGGTAGGGGTTTAGAACAGAGTGCTCAGGTTGGGGTGTGTTGAAGGTAGGGGGTTAGAACAGAGTGCTCAGGTTGGGGTGTGTTGAAGGTAGGGGTTTAGAACAGAGTGCTCGGGTTGGGGTGTGTTGAAGGTAGGGCTTTAGAACAGAGTGCTCAGGTTGGGTGTGTTGAAGGTAGGGGTTTAGAACAGAGTGCTCGGGTTGGGGTGTGTTGAAGGTAGGGCTTTAGAACAGAGTGCTCAGGTTGGGGTGTGTTGAAGGTAGGGGTTTAGGATAGAGTGCTCGGGTTGGGATGTGACCATAGCCTGAAGGTAGGGGTTTAGAACAGAGTGCTCAGGTTGGGATGTGACCATAGCCTGAAGGTAGGGGTTTAGTACAGAGTGCTCAGGTTGGGATGTGACCATAGCCTGAAGGTAGGGGTTTAGTACAGAGTGCTCAGGTTGGGATGTGACCATAGCCTGAAGGTAGGGGTTTAGTACAGAGTGCTCAGGTTGGGGAGTGACCATAGCCTGAAGGTAGGGGTTTAGTACAGAGTGCTCGGGTTGGGATGTGACCATAGCCTGAAGGTAGGGGTTTAGTACAGAGTGCCCGGGTTGGGGTGTGTTGAAGGTAGGGCTTTAGAACAGAGTGCTCGGGTTGGGGTGTGTTGAAGGTAGGGATTTAGAACAGAGTGCTCGGGTTGGGGTGTGTTGAAGGTAGTGGTTTAGGACAGAGTGCTCAGGTTGGGGTGTGACCATAGCCTGAAGGTAGGGGTTGAGAACAGAGTGCTCGGGTTGGGGTGTGTTGAAGGTCGGGGTTTAGAACAGAGTGCTCAGGTTGGGGTGTGTTGAAGGTAGGGGTTTAGAACAGAGTGCTCGGGTTGGGGTGTGTTGAAGGTAGGGCTTTAGAACAGAGTGCTCGGGTTGGGGTGTGTTGAAGGTCGGGGTTTAGAACAGAGTGCTCAGGTTGGGTGTGTTGAAGGTAGGGGTTTAGAACAGAGTGCTCGGGTTGGGGTGTGTTGAAGGTAGGGCTTTAGAACAGAGTGCTCGGGTTGGGGTGTGTTGAAGGTAGGGATTTAGAACAGAGTGCTCGGGTTGGGGTGTGTTGAAGGTAGGGGTTTAGGATAGAGTGCTCGGGTTGGGGTGTGTTGAAGGTAGGGGTTTAGAACAGAGTGCTCAGGTTGGGGTGTGACCATAGCCTGAAGGTAGGGGTTGAGAACAGAGTGCTCGGGTTGGGGTGTGTTGAAGGTAGTGGTTTAGGACAGAGTGCTCAGGTTGGGGTGTGACCATAGCCTGAAGGTAGGGGTTGAGAACAGAGTGCTCGGGTTGGGGTGTGTCCATAGCCTGAAGGTAGGGGTTTAGAACAGAGTGCTCAGGTTGGGATGTGACCATAGCCTGAAGGTAGGGGTTTAGAACAGAGTGCTCAGGTTGGGGTGTGTTGAAGGTAGGGGTTTAGAACAGAGTGCTCGGGTTGGGGTGTGTTGAAGGTAGGGGTTTAGGATAGAGTGCTCGGGTTGGAGTGTGTTGAAGGTAGGGGTTTAGAACAGAGTGCTCAGGTTGGGATGTGTTGAAGGTAGGGGTTTAGAACAGAGTGCTCAGGTTGGGGTGTGTTGAAGGTCGGGGTTTAGAACAGAGGGGTGTGTTGAAGAGTTTAGAACAGAGTGCTCGGGTTGGGGTGTGTTGAAGCTCGGGGTTTAGAACAGAGTGCTCGGGTTGGGGTGTGTTGAAGGTAGGGGTTTAGGACAGAGTGCTCGGGTTGGGGTGTGACCATAGCCTGAAGGTAGGGTTTAGAACAGAGTGCTCGGGTTGGGGTGTGTTGAAGGTAGGGGTTTAGGACAGAGTGCTCGGGTTGGGGTGTGACCATAGCCTGAAGGTAGGGGTTTAGAACAGAGTGCTCGGGTTGGGGTGTGTTGAAGGTAGGGGTTGAGAACAGAGTGCTCGGGTTGGGGTGTGACCATAGCCTGAAGGTCGGGGTTTAGAACAGAGTGCACGGGTTGGGGTGTGTTGAAGGTAGGGTTTAGGACAGAGTACTCGGGTTGGGGTGTGACCATAGCCTGAAGGTAGGGGTTTAGAACAGAGCGCTCGGGTTGGGATGTGACCATAGCCTGAAGGTAGGGGTTTAGAACAGAGTGCTCAGGTTGGGGTGTGTTGAAGGTAGGGGTTTAGAACAGAGTGCTCGGGTTGGGGTGTGTTGAAGGTAGGGGTTTAGAACAGAGTGCTCAGGTTGGGGTGTGTTGAAGGTAGGGGTTTAGAACAGAGTGCTCGGGTTGGGGTGTGTTGAAGGTAGGGCTTTAGAACAGAGTGCTCGGGTTGGGGTGTGTTGAAGGTAGGGGTTTAGAACAGAGTGCTCGGGTTGGGGTGTGTTGAAGGTAGGGGTTTAGAACAGAGTGCTCGGGTTGGGGTGTGTTGAAGGTAGGGGTTTAGGATAGAGTGCTCAGGTTGGGGTGTGACCATAGCCTGAAGGTAGGGTTTAGAACAGAGTGCTAGGGTTGGGGTGTGTTGAAGGTAGGGGTTTAGAACAGAGTGCTCAGGTTGGGGTGTGTTGAAGGTAGGGGTTTAGAACAGAGTGCTCAGGTTGGGGTGTGTTGAAGGTAGGAGTTTAGAACAGAGTGCTCAGGTTGGGGTGTGTTGAAGGTAGGGGTTTAGAACAGAGTGCTCAGGTTGGGGTGTGACCATAGTCTGAAGGTAGGGGTTTAGAACAGAGTGCTCGGGTTGGGGTGTGTTGAAGGTAGGGGTTTAGAACAGAGTGCTCAGGTTGGGGTGTGTTGAAGGTAGGGGTTTAGAACAGAGTGCTCAGGTTGGGGTGTGTTGAAGGTAGGAGTTTAGAACAGAGTGCTCAGGTTGGGGTGTGTTGAAGGTAGGGGTTTAGAACAGAGTGCTCGGGTTGGGGTGTGTTGAAGGTAGGAGTTTAGAACAGAGTGCTCGGGTTGGGGTGTGTTGAAGGTAGGGGTTTAGAACAGAGTGCTCGAGTTAGGGTGTGTCCATAGCCTGAAGGTAGGGGTTTAGAACAGAGTGCTCTGGTTGGGATGTGTTGAAGGTAGGGGTTTAGAACAGAGTGCTCAGGTTGGGGTGTGTTGAAGTTAGGGGTTTAGAACAGAGCGCTCAGGTTGGGGTGTGTCCATAGCCTGAAGGTAGGGGTTTAGTACAGAGAGCTCGGGTTGGAGTGTGTTGAAGGTAGGAGTTTAGAACAGAGTGCTCGGGTTGGGATGTGACCATAGCCTGAAGGTAGGGGTTTAGAACAGAGTGCTCGGGTTGGGATGTGACCATAGCCTGAAGGTAGGGGTTTAGAACAGAGTGCTCAAGTTGGGGTGTGTTGAAGGTAGGGGGTTAGAACAGAGTGCTCGGGTTGGGGTGTGTGTTGAAAGTAGGGTTTAGAACAGAGTGCTCGGGTTGGGATGTGACCATAGTCTAAATGTAGGGCTTTAGAACAGAGTGCTCGGGTTGGGATGTGTTGAAGGTAGGGATTTAGAACAGAGTGCTCGGGTTGGGGTGTGTTGAAGGTAGGGGTTTAGTACAGAGTGCTCGGGTTGGGGTGTGTTGAAGGTAGGAGTTTAGAACAGAGTGCTCAGGTTGGGGTGTGTTGAAGGTAGGGGTTTAGAACAGAGTGCTCAGGTTGGGGTGTGTTGAAGGTAGGGCTTTAGAACAGAGTGCTCGGGTTGGGGTGTGTTGAAGGTAGGAGTTTAGAACAGAGTGCTCGTGTTGGGGTGTGTTGAAGGTAGGGGTTTAGAACAGAGTGCTCAGGTTGGGGTGTGTTGAAGGTAGGGCTTTAGAACAGAGTGTTGAAGGTAGGGGTTTAGAACAGAGTGCTCGGGTTGGGGTGTGTTGAAGGTAGGGGTTTAGAACAGAGTGCTCAGGTTGGGGTGTGTTGAAGGTAGGGCTTTAGAACAGAGTGCTCGGGTTGGGGTGTGTTGAAGGTAGGAGTTTAGAACAGAGTGCTCGTGTTGGGGTGTGTTGAAGGTAGGGGTTTAGAACAGAGTGCTCGAGTTAGGGTGTGTCCATAGCCTGAAGGTAGGGGTTGAGAACAGAGTGCTCGGGTTGGGATGTGACCATAGCCTGAAGGTAGGGCTTTAGAACAGAGTGCTCAGGTTGGGATGTGTTGAAGGTAGGGGTTTAGAACAGAGTGCTCAGGTTGGGATGTGACCATAGCCTGAAGGTAGGGGTTTAGAACAGAGTGCTCAGGTTGGGATGTGTTGAAGGTAGGGGTTTAGAACAGAGTGCTCGGGTTGGGGTGTGTTGAAGGTAGGGGTTTAGAACAGAGTGCTCGGGTTGGGGTGTGTTGAAGGTAGGGGTTTAGAACAGAGTGATCGGGTTGGGGTGTGTTGAAGGTAGGGGTTTAGAACAGAGTGCTCAGGTTGGGGTGTGTTGAAGGTAGGGGTTTAGAACAGAGTGCTCGGGTTGGGGTGTGTTGAAGGTAGGGGTTTAGAACAGAGTGCTCGGGTTGGGGTGTTACCATAGCCTGAAGGTAGGGGTTTAGAACAGAGTGCTCAGGTTGGGGTGTGTTGAAGGTAGGGGTTTAGAACAGAGTGCTCGGGTTGGGGTGTGACCATAGTCTGAAGGTAGGGCTTTAGAACAGAGTGCTCAGGTTGGGGTGTGTTGAAGGTAGGGGTTTAGAACAGAGTGCTCAGGTTGGGTGTGTTGAAGGTAGTGGTTTATAACAGAGTGCTCGGGTTGGGGTGTGACCATAGCCTGAAGGTAGGGGTTTAGAACAGAGTGCTCAGGTTGGGGTGTGACCATAGCCTGAAGGTAGGGGTTTAGAACAGAGTGCTCAGGTTGGGGTGTGACCATAGCCTGAAGGTAGGGGTTTAGAACAGAGTGCTCAGGTTGGGGTGTGACCATAGCCTGAAGGTAGGGGTTTAGAACAGAGTGCTCTGGTTGGGGTGTGTTGAAGGTAGGGGTTTAGAACAGAGTGCTCAGGTTGGGGTGTGTTGAAGGTAGGGGGTTAGAACAGAGTGCTCAGGTTGGGATGTGACCATAGCCTGAAGGTAGGGGTTTAGAACAGAGTGCTCGAGTTGGGGTGTGTTGAAGGTAGGGGTTTAGAACAGAGTGCTCAGGTTGGGATGTGACCATAGCCTGAAGGTAGGGGTTTAGAACAGAGTGCTCGAGTTGGGGTGTGTTGAAGGTAGGGGTTTAGAACAGAGTGCTCGGGTTGGGGTGTGACCATAGCCTGAAGGTAGGGGTGTAGAACAGAGTGCCTGGGTTGGGGTGTGTTGAAGGTAGGGTTTAGAACAGAGTGCTCGGGTTGTGATGTGACCATAGTTTGAAGGTAGGGTTTAGAACAGAGTGCTCGGGTTGGGGTGTGACCATAGCCTGAAGGTAGGGGTTTAGAACAGAGTGCTCAGGTTGGGGTGTGTTGAAGGTAGGGGTTTAGGACAGAGTGCTCGGGTTGGGATGTGACCATAGCCTGAAGGTAGGGGTTTAGAACAGAGTGCTCAGGTTGGGGTGTGTCCATAGTCTGAAGGTAGGGGTTTAGAACAGAGTGCTCAGGTTGGGGTGTGTTGAAGGTAGGGGTTTAGGACAGAGTGCTCGGGTTGGGATGTGACCATAGCCTGAAGGTAGGGGTTTAGAACAGAGTGCTCGGGTTGGGGTGTGTTGAAGGTAGGGGTTTAGAACAGAGTGCTCGGGTTGGGATGTGTTGAAGGTAGGGGTTTAGAACAGAGTGCTCGGGTTGGGGTGTGACCATAGCCTGAAGGTAGGGGTTTAGAACAGAGTGCTCAGGTTGGGGTGTGTTGAAGGTAGGGCTTTAGAACAGAGTGCTCAGGTTGGGGTGTGTTGAAGGTAGGGGTTTAGGACAGAGTGCTCGGGTTGGGGTGTGACCATAGCCTGAAGGTAGGGGTTTAGAACAGAGTGCTCAGGTTGGGGTGTGTTGAAGGTTGGGGTTTAGAACAGAGTGCCCCTCTGTTCCTCCTCCCACCCAGCCCTGAGAGGGTGGAGAGGAGGACCTGATATAGCCTGAGATGCCCAGCCCTGAGAGGGTGGAGAGGAGGCAGAGCCTGAGACACCCAGCCCTGAGAGGGTGGAGAGGAGGATCTGATAGAGCCTGAGACACCCAGCCCTGAGAGGGGGGAGAGGAGGATCTGATAGAGACTGAGATGCCCAGCACTGAGAGAGTGGAGATGAGGATCTGATAGAGCCTGAGACGCCCAGCCCTGAGAGGGGGGAGAGGAGGATCTGATAGAGCCTGAGACACCCAGCCCTGAGAGGATGGAGAGGAGGATCTGATAGAGCCTGAGACGCCCAGCCCTGAGAGGGGGGAGAGGAGGATCTGATAGAGCCTGAGACACCCAGCCCTGAGAGGATGGAGAGGAGGATCTGATAGAGACTGAGACGCCCAGTCCTGAGAGAGTGGCGAGGAGGATCTGATGGTTCACGGTTTCCAAGGCAGCGGATAGATGTAGGAGGATGAGAACAGAGGAGAGAGAGTCAGCTTTGGCAGAGTGGACAAAGAGAAGCGCAGTCTGGGTTGAACCCGTCTTGAAGCCTGACTGGTTAGAGTCAGATCCAAAACGCTGCAGGAGACCAGGAATTTCACACATGTTGTCCACGCAGGGAACATTAAATTAGAAGGGCTGCAGCCACGGGGTTGGGCATCTGCAAGAACTACAGGGAGAAGAGGGAACAGGGACAGAAAACAAACGTATCGTTGACAAAACAACTAAATGTATTACAACCACAAAGAAGTGTACTGTAAACAACAACACATTCTTTTCCCACTGTGACATCATCACGATAGATGGTGCTGTTTCCCCTACTGTCTGAGGTGGTGCTGTTTCCCCTACTGTCTGAGGTGGTGCTGTTTCCTCTACTGTCTGAGGTGGTGCTGTTTCCTCTACTGTCTGAGGTGGTGCTGTTTCCTCTACTGTCTGAGGTGGTGCTGTTTCCTCTACTGTCTGAGGTGGTGCTGTTTCCTCTACTGTCTGAGGTGGTGCTGTTTCCTCTACTGTCTGAGGTGGTGCTGTTTCCTCTACTGTCTGAGGTGGTGCTGTTTCCTCTACTGTCTGAGGTGGTGCTGTTTCCTCTACTGTCTGAGGTGGTGCTGTTTCCTCTACTGTCTGAGGTGGTGCTGTTTCCCCTACTGTCTGAGGTGGTGCTGTTTCCTCTACTGTCTGAGGTGGTGCTGTTTCCTCTACTGTCTGAGGTGGTGCTGTTTCCCCTACTGTCTGAGGTGGTGCTGTTTCCTCTACTGTCTGAGGTGGTGTTGTTTCCCCTACTGTCTGAGGTGGTGCTGTTTCCTCTACTGTCTGAGGTGGTGCTGTTTCCTCTACTGTCTGAGGTGGTGCTGTTTCCCCTACTGTCTGAGGTGGTGCTGTTTCCTCTACTGTCTGAGGTGGTGCTGTTTCCTCTACTGTCTGAGGTGGTGCTGTTTCCCCTACTGTCTGAGGTGGTGCTGTTTCCTGTCTACTGTCTGAGGTGGTGCTGTTTCCTCTACTGTCTGAGGTGGTGCTGTTTCCTCTACTGTCTGAGGTGGTGCTGTTTCCTCTACTGTCTGAGGTGTCTGTTTCCTCTACTGTCTGGTGGTGCTGTTTCCTCTACTGTCTGAGGTGGTGCTGTTTCCTCTACTGTCTGAGGTGGTGCTGTTTCCTCTACTGTCTGAGGTGGTGCTGTTTCCTCTACTGTCTGAGGTGGTGCTGTTTCCCCTACTGTCTGAGGTGGTGCTGTTTCCTCTACTGTCTGAGGTGGTGCTGTTTCCTCTACTGTCTGAGGTGGTGCTGTTTCCTCTACTGTCTGAGGTGGTGCTGTTTCCTCTACTGTCTGAGGTGGTGCTGTTTCCTCTACTGTCTGAGGTGGTGCTGTTTCCCTACTGTCTGAGGTGGTGCTGTTTCCTCTACTGTCTGAGGTGGTGCTGTTTCCTCTACTGTCTGAGGTGGTGCTGTTTCCTCTACTGTCTGAGGTGGTGCTGTTTCCCCTACTGTCTGAGGTGGTGCTGTTTCCCCTACTGTCTGAGGTGGGGCTGTTTCCTCTACTGTCTGAGGTGGTGCTGTTTCCTCTACTGTCTGAGGTGGTGCTGTTTCCTCTACTGTCTGAGGTGGTGCTGTTTCCCCTACTGTCTGAGGTGGTGCTGTTTCCTCTACTGTCTGAGGTGGTGCTGTTTCCTCTACTGTCTGAGGTGGTGCTGTTTCACTCTACTGTCTGAGGTGGTGCTGTTTCCTCTACTGTCTGAGGTGGTGCTGTTTCCTCTACTGTCTGAGGTGGTGCTGTTTCCCTACTGTCTGAGGTGGTGCTGTTTCCTCTACTGTCTGAGGTGGTGCTGTTTCCTCTACTGTCTGGTGCTGTTTCCTCTACTGTCTGAGGTGGTGCTGTTTCCTCTACTGTCTGAGGTGGTGCTGTTTTCTACTGTCTGAGGTGGTCTACTGTCTGAGGTGGTGCTGTTTCCCTACTGTCTGAGGTGGTGCTGTTTCCCCTACTGTCTGAGGTGGTGCTGTTTCCTCTACTGTCTGAGGTGGTGCTGTTTCCTCTACTGTCTGAGGTGGTGCTGTTTCCCCTACTGTCTGAGGTGGTGCTGTTTCCCCTACTGTCTGAGGTGGTGCTGTTTCCTCTACTGTCTGAGGTGGTGCTGTTTCCTCTACTGTCTGAGGTGGTGCTGTTTCCCCTACTGTCTGAGGTGGTGCTGTTTCCCCTACTGTCTGAGGTGGTGCTGTTTCCTCTACTGTCTGAGGTGGTGCTGTTTCTACTGTCTGAGGTGGTGCTGTTTCCCTACTGTCTGAGGTGGTGCTGTTTCCCCTACTGTCTGAGGTGGTGCTGTTTCCTCTACTGTCTGAGGTGGTGCTGTTTCCTCTACTGTCTGAGGTGGTGCTGTTTCCCCTACTGTCTGAGGTGGTGCTGTTTCCTCTACTGTCTGAGGTGGTGCTGTTTCCCTACTGTCTGAGGTGGTGCTGTTTCCCCTACTGTCTGAGGTGGTGCTGTTTCCTCTACTGTCTGAGGTGGTGCTGTTTCCTCTACTGTCTGAGGTGGTGCTGTTTCCTCTACTGTCTGAGGTGGTGCTGTTTCCTCTACTGTCTGAGGTGGTGCTGTTTCCCCTACTGTCTGAGGTGGTGCTGTTTCCCTACTGTCTGAGGTGGTGCTGTTTCTCTACTGTCTACTGTTTCCTCTCTGAGGTGGTGCTGTTTCCTCTACTGTCTGAGGTGGTGCTGTTTCCTCTACTGTCTGAGGTGGTGCTGTTTCCTCTACTGTCTGAGGTGGTGCTGTTTCCTCTACTGTCTGAGGTGGTGCTGTTTCCCCTACTGTCTGACTGTCTGAGGTGGTGCTGTTTCCTCTACTGTCTGAGGTGGTGCTGTTTCCTCTACTGTCTGAGGTGGTGCTGTTTCCTCTACTGTCTGAGGTGGTGCTGTTTCCTCTACTGTCTGAGGTGGTGCTGTTTCCTCTACTGTCTGAGGTGGTGCTGTTTCCTCTACTGTCTGAGGTGGTGCTGTTTCCCCTACTGTCTGAGGTGGTGCTGTTTCCTCTACTGTCTGAGGTGGTGCTGTTTCCTCTACTGTCTGAGGTGGTGCTGTTTTACTGTCTGAGGGCTGGTCTGAGGTGGTGCTGTTTCCTCTACTGTCTGAGGTGGTGCTGTTTCTCTACTGTCTGAGGTGGTGCTGTTTCCTCTACTGAGGTGGTGCTGTTTCCCTACTGTCTGAGGTGGTGCTGTTTCCTCTACTGTCTGAGGTGGTGCTGGTGGTGGTGCTGTTTCCTCTACTGTCTGAGGTGGTGCTGTTTCCTCTACTGTCTGAGGTGGTGCTGTTTCCCCTACTGTCTGAGGTGGTGCTGTTTCCTCTACTGTCTGAGGTGGTGCTGTTTCCTCTACTGTCTGAGGTGGTGCTGTTCTGAGGTGGTGCTGTTTCTACTGTCTGAGGTGGTGCTGTTTCCTCTACTGTCTGAGGTGGTGCTGTTTCCTCTACTGTCTGAGGTGGTGCTGTTTCCTCTACTGTCTGAGGTGGTGCTGTTTCCTCTACTGTCTGAGGTGGTGCTGTTTCCTCTACTGTCTGAGGTGGTGCTGTTTCCTCTACTGTCTGAGGTGGTGCTGTTTCCCCTACTGTCTGAGGTGTCTGTTTCCTCTACTGTCTGGTGGTGCTGTTTCCCCCTACTGTCTGAGGTGGTGCTGTTTCCTCTACTGTCTGAGGTGGTGCTGTTTCCTCTACTGTCTGAGGTGGTGCTGTTTCCTCTACTGTCTGAGGTGGTGCTGTTTCCTCTACTGTCTGAGGTGGTGCTGTTTTGTCTGAGGTGGGGCTGTTCCTCTACTGTCTGAGGTGGTGCTGTTTCCTCTACTGTCTGAGGTGGTGCTGTTTCCTCTACTGTCTGAGGTGGTGCTGTTTCCCCTACTGTCTGAGGTGGTGCTGTTTCCTCTACTGTCTGAGGTGGTGCTGTTTCCTCTACTGTCTGAGGTGGTGCTGTTTCCTCTACTGTCTGAGGTGGTGCTGTTTCCTCTACTGTCTGAGGTGGTGCTGTTTCCTCTACTGTCTGAGGTGGTGCTGTTTCCTCTACTGTCTGAGGTGGTGCTGTTTCCTCTACTGTCTGAGGTGGTGCTGTTTCCTCTACTGTCTGAGGTGGTGCTGTTTCCCTACTGTCTGAGGTGGTGCTGTTTCCTCTACTGTCTGAGGTGGTGCTGTTTCCTCTACTGTCTGAGGTGGTGCTGTTTCCCCTACTGTCTGAGGTGGTGCTGTTTCCTCTACTGTCTGAGGTGGTGCTGTTTCCTCTACTGTCTGAGGTGGTGCTGTTTCCTCTACTGTCTGAGGTGGTGCTGTTTCCCCTACTGTCTGAGGTGGTGCTGTTTCCTCTACTGTCTGAGGTGGTGCTGTTTCCTCTACTGTCTGAGGTGGTGCTGTTTCCTCTACTGTCTGAGGTGGTGCTGTTTCCTCTACTGTCTGAGGTGGTGCTGTTTCCTCTACTGTCTGAGGTGGTGCTGTTTCCTCTACTGTCTGAGGTGGTGCTGTTTCCTCTACTGTCTGAGGTGGTGCTGTTTCCTCTACTGTCTGAGGTGGTGCTGTTTCCTCTACTGTCTGAGGTGGTGCTGTTTCCTCTACTGTCTGAGGTGGTGCTGTTTCTGTTTCTACTGTCTGAGGTGGTGCTGTTTCCCCTACTGTCTGAGGTGGTGCTGTTTCCTCTACTGTCTGAGGTGGTGCTGTTTCCTCTACTGTCTGAGGTGGTGCTGTTTCCTCTACTGTCTGAGGTGGTGCTGTTTCCTCTACTGTCTGAGGTGGTGTTTCCTCTACTGTCTGAGGTGGTGCTGTTTCCTCTACTGTCTGAGGTGGTGCTGTTTCCTCTACTGTCTGAGGTGGTGCTGTTTCCTCTACTGTCTGAGGTGGTGCTGTTTCCTCTACTGTCTGAGGTGGTGCTGTTTCCTCTACTGTCTGAGGTGGTGCTGTTTCCCCTACTGTCTGAGGTGGTGCTGTTTCCTCTACTGTCTGAGGTGGAGCTGTTTCCTCTACTGTCTGAGGTGGTGCTGTTGTCTGAGGTGGTGCCTCTACTGTCTGAGGTGGTGCTGTTTCCTCTACTGTCTGAGGTGGTGCTGTTTCCTCTACTGTCTGAGGTGGTGCTGTTTCCTCTACTGTCTGAGGTGGTGCTGTTTCCTCTACTGTCTGAGGTGGTGCTGTTTCCCCTACTGTCTGAGGTGGTGCTGTTTCCTCTACTGTCTGAGGTGGTGCTGTTTCCCCTACTGTCTGAGGTGGTGCTGTTTCCTCTACTGTCTGAGGTGGTGCTGTTTCCTCTACTGTCTGAGGTGGTGCTGTTTCCTCTACTGTCTGAGGTGGTGCTGTTTCCTCTACTGTCTGAGGTGGTGCTGTTTCATCTACTGTCTGAGTGGTGCTGTTTCCTCTACTGTCTGAGGTGGTGCTGTTTCCTCTACTGTCTGAGGTGGTGCTGTTTCCTCTACTGTCTGAGGTGGTGCTGTTTCCTCTACTGTCTGAGGTGGTGCTGTTTCCTCTACTGTCTGAGGTGTGCTGCTGTTGAGGTGGTCGGGCTGTTTCCTCTACTGTCTGAGGTGGTGCTGTTTCCTCTACTGTCTGAGGTGGTGCTGTTTCCTCTACTGTCTGAGGTGTGCTGTTCCTCCTACTGTCTGAGGTGGTGCTGTTTCCCCTACTGTCTGAGGTGGTGCTGTTTCTTCTACTGTCTGAGGTGGTGCTGTTTCCCTACTGTCTGAGGTGGTGCTGTTTCCTCTACTGTCTGAGGTGGTGCTGTTTCCTCTACTGTCTGAGGTGGTGCTGTTTCCTCTACTGTCTGAGGTGGTGCTGTTTCCTCTACTGTCTGAGGTGGTGCTGTTTCCTCTACTGTCTGAGGTGGTGCTGTTTCCCCTACTGTCTGAGGTGGTGCTGTTTCCTCTACTGTCTGAGGTGGTGCTGTTTCCCTACTGTCTGAGGTGGTGCTGTTTCCTCTACTGTCTGAGGTGGTGCTGTTTCCCCTACTGTCTGAGGTGGTGCTGTTTCCCCTACTGTCTGAGGTGGTGCTGTTTCCTCTACTGTCTGAGGTGGTGCTGTTTCCTCTACTGTCTGAGGTGGTGCTGTTTCCCTCTACTGTCTGAGGTGGTGCTGTTTCCTCTACTGTCTGAGGTGGTGCTGTTTCCTCTACTGTCTGAGGTGGTGCTGTTTCCTCTACTGTCTGAGGTGGTGCTGTTTCCTCTACTGTCTGAGGTGGTGCTGTTTCCTCTACTGTCTGAGGTGGTGCTGTTTCCTGTTTCTACTGTCTGAGGTGGTGCTGTTTCCTCTACTGTCTGAGGTGGTGCTGTTTCCTCTACTGTCTGAGGTGGTGCTGTTTCCCCTACTGTCTGAGGTGGTGCTGTTTCCCCTACTACTGTCTGAGGTGGTGCTGTTTCCTCTACTGTCTGAGGTGGTGCTGTTTCCTCTACTGTCTGAGGTGGTGCTGTTTCCTCTACTGTCTGAGGTGGGGCTGTTTCCTCTACTGTCTGAGGTGGTGCTGTTTCCCCTACTGTCTGAGGTGGTACTTTTTCCTCTACTGTCTGAGGTGGTGCTGTTTCCTCTACTGTCTGAGGTGGTGCTGTTTCCTCTACTGTCTGAGGTGGTGCTGTTTCCTCTACTGTCTGAGGTGGTGCTGTTTCCTCTACTGTCTGAGGTCGGGCTGTTTCCTCTACTGTCTGAGGTGGTGCTGTTTCCTCTACTGTCTGAGGTGGTGCTGTTTCCCCTACTGTCTGAGGTGGTGCTGTTTCCTCTACTGTCTGAGGTGGTGCTGTTTCCTCTACTGTCTGAGGTGGTGCTGTTTCCTCTACTGTCTGAGGTGGTGCTGTTTCCTCTACTGTCTGAGGTGGTGCTGTTTCCTCTACTGTCTGAGGTGGTGCTGTTTCCTCTACTGTCTGAGGTGGTGCTGTTTCCCCTACTGTCTGAGGTGGTGCTGTTTCCCCTACTGTCTGAGGTGGTGCTGTTTCCTCTACTGTCTGAGGTGGTGCTGTTTCCTCTACTGTCTGAGGTGGTGCTGTTTCCTCTACTGTCTGAGGTGGTGCTGCTACTGTCTGAGGTGGTGCTGTTTCCTCTACTGTCTGAGGTGGTGCTGTTTCCCTACTGTCTGAGGTGGTGCTGTTTCCCCTACTGTCTGAGGTGGTGTCTGAGGTGGTGCTGTTTCCTCTACTGTCTGAGGTGGTGCTGTTTCCTCTACTGTCTGAGGTGGTGCTGTTTCCTCTACTGTCTGAGGTGGTGCTGTTTCCTCTACTGTCTGAGGTGGTGCTGTTTCCTCTACTGTCTGAGGTGGTGCTGTTTCCTCTACTGTCTGAGGTGGTGCTGTTTCCTCTACTGTCTGAGGTGGTGCTGTTTCCCCTACTGTCTGTGGTGGTGCTGGTGCTGTTTGTTTCCTCTACTGTCTGAGGTGGTGCTGTTTCCTCTACTGTCTGAGGTGGTGCTGTTTCCCCTACTGTCTGAGGTGGTGCTGTTTCCTCTACTGTCTGAGGTGGTGCTGTTTCCTCTACTGTCTGAGGTGGTGCTGTTTCCCCTACTGTCTGAGGTGGGCTGCTGTTTCTGTTTCCCCTACTGTCTGAGGTGGTGCTGTTTCCTCTACTGTCTGAGGTGGTGCTGTTTCCTCTACTGTCTGAGGTGGTGCTGTTTCCTCTACTGTCTGAGGTGGTGCTGTTTCCCCTACTGTCTGAGGTGGTGCTGTTTCCTCTACTGTCTGAGGTGGTGCTGTTTCCCCTACTGTCTGAGGTGGTGCTGTTTCTGAGGTGGTGCTGTTTCTACTGTCTGAGGTGGTGCTGTTTCCTCTACTGTCTGAGGTGGTGCTGTTTCCTCTACTGTCTGAGGTGGTGCTGTTTCTGAGGTGGTGCTGTTTCCTCTACTGTCTGAGGTGGTGCTGTTTCCTCTACTGTCTGAGGTGGTGCTGTTTCCTCTACTGTCTGAGGTGGTGCTGTTTCCTCTACTGTCTGAGGTGGTGCTGTTTCCTCTACTGTCTGAGGTGGTGCTGTTTCCCCTACTGTCTGAGGTGGTGCTGTTTCCCCTACTGTCTGAGGTGGTGCTGTTTCCTCTACTGTCTGAGGTGGTGCTGTTTCCTCTACTGTCTGAGGTGGTGCTGTTTCCTCTACTGTCTGAGGTGGTGCTGTTTCCTCTACTGTCTGAGGTGGTGCTGTTTCCCCTACTGTCTGAGGTGGTGCTGTTTCCCCTACTGTCTGAGGTGGTGCTGTTTCCTCTACTGTCTGGTGGTGCTGTTTCCTCTACTGTCTGAGGTGGTGCTGTTTCCCCTACTGTCTGAGGTGGTGCTGTTTCCTCTACTGTCTGAGGTGGTGCTGTTTCCTCTACTGTCTGAGGTGGTGCTGTTTCTACTGTCTAGGTGGTGCTGTTTCCTCTACTGTCTGAGGTGGTGCTGTTTCCTCTACTGTCTGAGGTGGTGCTGTTTCCCCTACTGTCTGAGGTGGTGCTGTTTCCCTACTGTCTGAGGTGGTGCTGTTTCCCCTACTGTCTGAGGTGGTGCTGTTTCCTCTACTGTCTGAGGTGGTGCTGTTTCCCTACTGTCTGAGGTGGTGCTGTTTTCTACTGTCTGAGGTGGTGCTGTTTCTGAGGTGGGTGCTGTTTCCTCTACTGTCTGAGGTGGTGCTGTTTCCCTACTGTCTGAGGTGGTGCTGTTTCCTCTACTGTCTGAGGTGGTGCTGTTTCCTCTACTGTCTGAGGTGGTGCTGTTTCCTCTACTGTCTGAGGTGGTGCTGTTTCCCCTACTGTCTGAGGTGGTGCTGTTTCCTCTACTGTCTGAGGTGGTGCTGTTTCCTCTACTGTCTGAGGTGGTGCTGTTTCCTCTACTGTCTGAGGTGGTGCTGTTTCCTCTACTGTCTGAGGTGGTGCTGTTTCCTCTACTGTCTGAGGTGGTGCTGTTTCCTCTACTGTCTGAGGTGGTGCTGTTTCCTGTTTCTACTGTCTGAGGTGGTGCTGTTTCCTCTACTGTCTGAGGTGGTGCTGTTTGGTGCTGTTTCCCCTACTGTCTGAGGTGGTGCTGTTTCCTCTACTGTCTGAGGTGGTGCTGTTTCCTCTACTGTCTGAGGTGGTGCTGTTTCCCCTACTGTCTGGTGCTGTTTCCTCTACTGTCTGAGGTGGTGCTGTTTCCCCTACTGTCTGGTGCTGTTTCCTCTAGGTGGTGCTGTTTCCTCTACTGTCTGAGGTGGTGCTGTTTCCTCTACTGTCTGAGGTGGTGCTGTTTCCTCTACTGTCTGAGGTGGTGCTGTTTCCTCTACTGTCTGAGGTGGTGCTGTTTCCTCTACTGTCTGAGGTGGTGCTGTTTCCTCTACTGTCTGAGGTGGTGCTGTTTCCTCTACTGTCTGAGGTGGTGCTGTTTCCTCTACTGTCTGAGGTGGTGCTGTTTCCTCTACTGTCTGAGGTGGTGCTGTTTCCTCTACTGTCTGAGGTGGTGCTGTTTCCTCTACTGTCTGAGGTGGTGCTGTTTCCTCTACTGTCTGAGGTGGTGCTGTTTCCTCTACTGTCTGAGGTGGTGCTGTTTCCCCTACTGTCTGAGGTGGTGCTGTTTCCTCTACTGTCTGAGGTGGTGCTGTTTCCTCTACTGTCTGAGGTGGTGCTGTTTCCTCTACTGTCTGAGGTGGTGCTGTTTCCCCTACTGAGGTGGTGCTGTTTCCTCTACTGTCTGAGGTGGTGCTGTTTCCTCTACTGTCTGAGGTGGTGCTGTTTCCCCTACTGTCTGAGGTGGTGCTGTTTCCCTACTGTCTGAGGGTGGTGCTGTTTCCTCTACTGTCTGAGGTGGTGCTGTTTCCTCTACTGTCTGAGGTGGTGCTGTTTCCCCTACTGTCTGAGGTGGTGCTGTTTCCTCTACTGTCTGAGGTGGTGCTGTTTCCTCTACTGTCTGAGGTGGTGCTGTTTCCCTACTGTCTGAGGTGGTGCTGTTTCCCCTACTGTCTGAGGTGGTGCTGTTTCCTCTACTGTCTGAGGTGGTGCTGTTTCCTCTACTGTCTGAGGTGGTGCTGTTTCCTCTACTGTCTGAGGTGGTGCTGTTTCCCCTACTGTCTGAGGTGGTGCTGTTTCCTCTACTGTCTGAGGTGGTGCTGTTTCCTGTCTACTGTCTGAGGTGGTGCTGTTTCCTCTACTGTCTGAGGTGGTGCTGTTTCCTGTTTCCCCTACTGTCTGAGGTGGTGCTGGTGGTGCTGTTTCCTCTACTGTCTGAGGTGGTGCTGTTTCCCCTACTGTCTGAGGTGGTGCTGTTTCCTCTACTGTCTGTGCTGTTTCCCTACTGTCTGAGGTGGTGCTGTTTCCTCTACTGTCTGAGGTGGTGCTGTTTCCCCTACTGTCTGAGGTGGTGCTGTTTCCTCTACTGTCTGAGGTGGTGCTGTTTCCCCTACTGTCTGAGGTGGTGCTGTTTCCTCTACTGTCTGAGGTGGTGCTGTTTCCTCTACTGTCTGAGGTGGTGCTGTTTCCTCTACTGTCTGAGGTGGTGCTGTTTCCTCTACTGTCTGAGGTGGTGCTGTTTCCTCTACTGTCTGAGGTGGTGCTGTTTCCTCTACTGTCTGAGGTGGTGCTGTTTCCTCTACTGTCTGAGGTGGTGCTGTTTCCTCTACTGTCTGAGGTGGTGCTGTTTCCCTACTGTCTGAGGTGGTGCTGTTTCCCCTACTGTCTGAGGTGGTGCTGTTTCCTCTACTGTCTGAGGTGGTGCTGTTTCCCCCTACTGTCTGAGGTGGTGCTGTTTCCTCTACTGTCTGAGGTGGTGCTGTTTCCTCTACTGTCTGAGGTGGTGCTGTTTCCTCTACTGTCTGAGGTGGTGCTGTTTCTACTGTCTGAGGTGGTGCTGTTTTCTACTGTCTGAGGTGGTGCTGTTTCCCCTACTGTCTGAGGTGGTGCTGTTTCCTCTACTGTCTGAGGTGGGGCTGTTTCCCTACTGTCTGAGGTGGTGCTGTTTCCTCTACTGTCTGAGGTGGTGCTGTTTCCTCTGTCTACTGTCTGAGGTGGTGCTGTTTCCTCTACTGTCTGAGGTGGTGCTGTTTCCTCTACTGTCTGAGGTGGTGCTGTTTCCCCTACTGTCTGAGGTGGTGCTGTTTCCCCTACTGTCTGAGGTGGTGCTGTTTCCTCTACTGTCTGAGGTGGTGCTGTTTCCCCTACTGTCTGAGGTGGTGCTGTTTCCTCTACTGTCTGAGGTGGTGCTGTTTCCTCTACTGTCTGAGGTGGTGCTGTTTCCTCTACTGTCTGAGGTGGTGCTGTTTCCTCTACTGTCTGAGGTGGTGCTGTTTCCTCTTGTCTGAGGTGGTGCTGTTTCTACTGTCTGAGGTGGTGCTGTTTCCTCTACTGTCTGAGGTGGTGCTGTTTCCTCTACTGTCTGAGGTGGTGCTGTTTCCTCTACTGTCTGAGGTGGGGCTGTTTCCTCTACTGTCTGAGGTGGTGCTGTTTCCTCTACTGTCTGAGGTGGTGCTGTTTCTGAGGTGGTGCTGTTCTACTGTCTGAGGTGGTGCTGTTTCCTCTACTGTCTGAGGTGGTGCTGTTTCCTCTACTGTCTGAGGTGGTGCTGTTTCCTCTACTGTCTGAGGTGGTGCTGTTTCCCCTACTGTCTGAGGTGGTGCTGTTTCCTCTACTGTCTGAGGTGGTGCTGTTTCCTCTACTGTCTGAGGTGGTGCTGTTTCCTCTACTGTCTGAGGTGGTGCTGTTTCCTCTACTGTCTGAGGTGGTGCTGTTTCCTCTACTGTCTGAGGTGGTGCTGTTTCCCTACTGTCTGGTGGTGCTGTTTCCTCTACTGTCTGAGGTGGTGCTGTTTCCCTACTGTCTGAGGTGGTGCTGTTTCCTCTACTGTCTGAGGTGGTGCTGTTTCTACTGTCTGAGGTGGTGCTGTTTCCTCTACTGTCTGAGGTGGTGCTGTTTCCTCTACTGTCTGAGGTGGTGCTGTTTCCTCTACTGTCTGAGGTGGTGCTGTTTCCTCTACTGTCTGAGGTGGTGCTGTTTCCTCTACTGTCTGAGGTGGTGCTGTTTCCTCTACTGTCTGAGGTGGTGCTGTTTCCCCTACTGTCTGAGGTGGTGCTGTTTCCTCTACTGTCTGAGGTGGTGCTGTTTCCCCTACTGTCTGAGGTGGTGCTGTTTCCTCTACTGTCTGAGGTGGTGCTGTTTCCTCTACTGTCTGAGGTGGTGCTGTTTCCCCTACTGTCTGAGGTGGTGCTGTTTCCTCTACTGTCTGAGGTGGTGCTGTTTCCTGAGGTGGTGCTACTGTCTGAGGTGGTGCTGTTTCTACTGTCTACTGTCTGAGGTGGTGCTGTTTCCTCTACTGTCTGAGGTGGTGCTGTTTCCTCTACTGTCTGAGGTGGTGCTGTTTCCTCTACTGTCTGAGGTGGCTGTTTCCCTACTGTCTGAGGTGGTGCTGTTTCCTCTACTGTCTGAGGTGGTGCTGTTTCCTCTACTGTCTGAGGTGGTGCTGTTTCCTCTACTGTCTGAGGTGGTGCTGTTTCCTCTACTGTCTGAGGTGGTGCTGTTTTCTACTGTCTACTGTCTGTGAGGTGGTGCTGTTTCCTCTACTGTCTGAGGTGGTGCTGTTTCCTCTACTGTCTGAGGTGGTGCTGTTTCCTCTACTGTCTGAGGTGGTGCTGTTTTACTGTCCTGTTTCTACTGTCTGAGGTGGTGCTGTTTCCTCTACTGTCTGAGGTGGTGCTGTTTCCTCTACTGTCTGAGGTGGTGCTGTTTCCCCCTACTGTCTGAGGTGGTGCTGTTTCCTCTACTGTCTGAGGTGGTGCTGTTTCCTCTACTGTCTGAGGTGGTGCTGTTTCCTCTACTGTCTGAGGTGGTGCTGTTTCCTCTACTGTCTGAGGTGGTGCTGTTTCCTCTACTGTCTGAGGTGGTGCTGTTTCCCCTACTGTCTGAGGTGGTGCTGTTTCCCCTACTGTCTGAGGTGGTGCTGTTTCCTCTACTGTCTGAGGTGGTGCTGTTTCCTCTACTGTCTGAGGTGGTGCTGCTGTCTGAGGTGGTCTGTTTCCTCTACTGTCTGAGGTGGTGCTGTTCTGAGGTCCTGTTTCTACTGTCTGAGGTGGTGCTGTTTCCTCTACTGTCTGAGGTGGTGCTGTTTCCTCTACTGTCTGAGGTGGTGCTGTTTCCTCTACTGTCTGAGGTGGTGCTGTTTCCCCTACTGTCTGAGGTGGTGCTGTTTCCTCTACTGTCTGAGGTGGTGCTGTTTCCCCTACTGTCTGAGGTGGTGCTGTTTCCTCTACTGTCTGAGGTGGTGCTGTTTCCCCTACTGTCTGAGGTGGTGCTGTTTCCTCTACTGTCTGAGGTGGTGCTGTTTCCCCTACAGTCTGAAGGGGGTAGCTGTTTGGTGGACTGTCTGAGGTTGCTGTTTCCCTACTGTCTGAGGTGGGATCCAGCTTGTTTCCTTCTACGTTGTCTGGTGGTGCTGTTTCCCTAACATTGTTAGTCTGGTAGATCCAGCTCTACTGTCTGAGGTGGTGCTGTTCCTCCTGTCTAGGTGGTGCTTCCTGTCCTCTAACGTCTGTTAGGTGGTAGCTGTTTTCCTTTCTTGAGGTTGTTAGCCTCCTAGATCCAGCTTCCTTTCCTTAACGTTGTTAGTCTGGTGATCAGCTTCCTTTCCTACACGTTGTTAGTCTGGTGGATCCAGCTTCCTGTCCTTAACGTTGTTAGCCTGGTAGATCCAGCTTCCTTTCCTTAACGTTGTTAGCCTGGTAGATCCAGCTTCCTTTCCTTAACGTTGTTAGTCTGGTAGATCCAGCTTCCTGTCCTTAACGTTGTTAGCCTGGTAGATCCAGCTTCCTGTCCTTAACGTTGTTAGCCTGGTAGATCCAGCTTCCTTTCCTTAACGTTGTTAGCCTGGTAGATCCAGCTTCCTGTCCTTAACGTTGTTAGCCTGGTAGATCCAGCTTCCTGTCCTTAATGTTGTTAGCCTGGTAGATCCAGCTTCCTTTCCTTAACGTTTTTAGCCTGGTAGATCCAGCTTCCTGTCCTTAACGTTGTTAGCCTGGTAGATCCAGCTTCCTGTCCTTAACGTTGTTAGCCTGGTAGATCCTGGTGCATCAAAGCTGGGACAGAGAGACTGAAAAACAGCTTCTATCTCAAGGCCATCAGACTGTTAAACAGCAACCACTAACATTGAGTTGCTGCTGCCAACACACTGACTCAACTCCAGCCACTTTAATAATGGGAATTGATGGGAAAGGATGTACAATATATCACTAGCCACTTTAAACAATGCTACCTAATATAATGTTTACATACCCTACATTATTCATCTCATATGTATACGTATATACTGTACTCTATCATCTACTGCATCCTTATGTAATACATGTATCACTAGCCACTTTAACTATGCCACTTTGTTTACATACTCATCTCATATGTATATACTGTACTCGATACCATCTACTGTATCTTGCCTATGCTGCTCTGCACCATCACTCATTCATATCTTTATGTACATATTCTTTATCCCCTTACACTGTGTATAAGATATTCGTTTTGGAATTGTTAGTTAGATTACTTGTTGGTTATTACTGCATTGTCGGAACTGGAAGCACAAGCATTTCGCTACACTCGCATTAACATCTGCTAACTATGTGTATGTGACAAATAAAGTTTGATTTGATTTGATTTAGATCCAGCTTCCTGTCCTTAACGTTGTTAGCCTGGTAGATCCAGCTTCCTGTCCTTAACGTTGTTAGCCTGGTAGATCCAGCTTCCTTTCCTTAACGTTGTTAGCCTGGTAGATCCAGCTTCCTGTCCTTAACGTTTGTTAGCCTGGTAGATCCAGCTTCCTGTCCTTAACGTTGTTAGCCTGGTAGGTCCAGCTTCCTTTCCTTTAAACATTGTTAGTCTGGTGGAACCAGCCTGATCGCGTGAAATGAAAGAGAAAAGAGAATAGTGAATTGAATGCAACCATTTTGTTCCACCCAGCTATAATTATTGTGACAGCTTGCCAGCCTCCTCTCTCTCCTCGTCTTCTGTTGATATGAACAGGTGATTATTTAAATGAGCTGGGACAGGGTCATTATCTAACCCTATTAGTCAGGACAAGAGCAGGAGAAGGGTAGAGGAGTGCGGTGCCAAATTAGAATCAGGTCCGCTTGATCAGATTCTCTCTGTTATGTCCTTCAGGCAGAATAGTGCCCACACAACACAGAGGGTTGGAGACGTGTTTCTCTCTTTTTTTTGTGAGGGAAAACTTCTCAATAGACTGGTCGCTTCTTCTGTTGACTAGACTAGGACCTAGTGCATCTCTGATTGTCTTACGGGCCCACTCTCACACTCGCCCAAGCCAATGGGGGGCGGCAGGGTAGCCTAGTGGTTAGAGTGTTGGACTAGTAACCGGAACGTTGTGAGTTCAAACCCCCGAGCTGACAAAGTACAGATCTGTCGTTCTGCCCCTGAACAGGCAGTTAACCCACTGTTCCTAGGGCGTCATTGAAAATTGCCTGGTTAAAAAATAAATAAAAACAATGGCATGTAACAGATGCTCAGCAGGCTCTGCTCACACTTACTGGCCTGAGGCCAAACCACGACAAACAACATTGGACACTCTATGGAACAAAAAGCCTTCACTATATCATCCTGGAATATCCAAGGCCTGAGGCCTAAAGAGGAACCTGGACTTCACCAAAGAAAACAGCAATACAGACGTTATTGGTACAGAGGAGATGGAACCACTGGTTGTCCTCTAGGTTACAGAGAGCTGGTAGTCCCATCCACCACACTACCAGGTGGGTGGTATAGAGGAGATGGACCCACTGGTTGTCCTCTAGGTTATAGAGAGCTAGTAGTCCCATCTACCACACTACCAGGTGGGTGGTAGAGAGGAGATGGACCCACTGGTTGCCCTCTAGGTTACAGAGAGCTGGTAGTCCCATCCACCACACTACCAGGTGGTATAGAGAAGATGAACCCACTGCTTGTCCTCTAGGTTACAGAGAGCTGGTAGTCCCATCCACCAAACTACCAGGTGTGAAACAGGGAAGAGACTCAGGGGGTATGCTAATTTGGTATAGAGCAGACATAACTCACTCCATTAAATTAATCAAAACAGGAACATTCTACATTTGGCTAGAAATTCAAAAGGAAATGACCTCAACAGAGAACAATGTCCTCCTGTGTACTACCTATATCCCCCCACTAGAATCCCCATACTTTAATGAAGACAGCTTCTCCATCCTGGAAGGGGAAATCAATCATTTCCAGGCCCAGGGACATGTACTAGTCTGTGGCGACCTAAATGCCAGAACCGGACAAGAACCTGACACCCTCAGCACACAGGGGGACAAACACCTGCCTGGGGGTGACAGTATTCCCTCCCACATATGCCCCCCTAGGCACAACTATGACAACATAACCAACAAAAACGGGTCACAACTCCTGCAGCTCTGTCGCACGCTGGGTATGTACATAGTCAATGGTAGGCTTCGAGGGGACTCCTCTGGTAGGTACACCTATAGCTCATCTCTTGGCAGGTGTACTGTAGACTACTTTATCACTGACCTCAACCCAGAGTCTCTCAGAGCGTTCACAGTCAGCCCACTGCCCCCTATCAGACCACAGCAAAATCACAGTCTACCTAAACAGAGCAATACTCAATCATGAGGCATCAAAGCCAAAGGAACTGAGTAACATTAAGAAATGCTATAGATGGAAGGAATGCAGTTTGGAAACCTACCAAAAAACAATTAGGCAACAACAAATTCAATCCCTTTTAGGCAATTTCCTGGGTAAAACGTTCCACTTGTCAGTAGAAAATCTTAACAGTATATTTGACCTCTCAGCTTCCCTAACAAATCTAAAAATCTCAAATAGAAAACCGAAGAAAATTAACAACAAAGACAAATGGTTTGATGAAGAATGCAAAAATCTAAGAAAGAAATTGAGAAACCTGTCAAACCAAAAACATAGAGACCTGGAAAATCTGAGTCTACACCTTCACTATGGTGAATCACTAAAACAATACAGAAATACACTACGGAAAAAGAAGGAACAGCATGTCAGAAATCAGCTCAATGTAATTGAAGAATCCATAGACTATAACCACTTCTGGGAAAATTGGAAAACACTAAACAAACAACAACACGAAGAATTATCTATCCAAAATGGAGATGTATGGGTAAACCACTTCTCCAATCTTTTTGGCTCTATAACAAAGAATAAAGAGCAAAAACATATACATGATCAAATAAAGATCTTAGAATCAACTATTAAAGACTACCAGAACCCACTGGATTCTCCAATTACATTGAATGAGTTACAGGACAAAATAAAAAACCCTCCAACCTAAAAAGGCCTGTGGTGTTGATGGTATCCTCAATGAAATTATCAAATATACAGACAACAAATTCCAATTGGCTACACTAAAACTCTTTAACATCATCCTTAGCTCTGGCATCTTCCCCAATATTTGGAACCAAGGACTGATCACCCCAGTGACAAATTTGACCCCAATAACTCCCGTGGAATATGCGTCAACTGTTACCTTGGGAAAATCCTCTGCATTATCATTAACAGCAGACTCGTACATTTCCTCAATGAAAACAATGTACTGAGCAAATGTCAAATTGGCTTTTTACCAAATTACCGTACAACAGACCATGTATTTACCCTGCACACCCTAATTGACAACCAAGCAAACCAAAACAAAGGCAAAGTCTTCTCATGCTTTGTTGATTTCAAAAAAGCCTTTGACTCAATTTGGCATGAGGGTCTGCTATACAAACTGATGGAAAGTGGTGTTGGGGATAAAACATACGACATTATAAAATCCATGTACACAAACAACAAGTGTGCGGTTAAAATCGGCAAAAAACACACAAATTTCTTCACACATGATCGTGGGGTTAGACAGGGATGCAGCTTAAGCCCCACCCTCTTCAACATATATATCAACGAACTGGCACAGGCACTAGAAAAGTCTGCAGCACCCGGCCTCACTCTACTAGAATCCGAAGTCAAATGTCTGCTGTTTGCTGATGATCTGTGGCTTCTGTCACCAACCAAGGAGGGCCTACAGCAGCACCTAGATCTTATGCACAGATTCTAAGACCAAAATAATGGTGTTCCAAAAAAGGTCCAGTCACCAGGACCACAAATACAAATTCCATCTAGGCACTGTTGCCCTAGAGCACACAAAAACGATACATACCTTGGCCTAAACATCAGTGCCACAGGTAACTTCCACAAAGCTGTGAAAAATCTGAGAGACAAGGCAAGAAGGGCATTCTATGCCATCAAAAAGAACATAAATTTCAACATACCAATTAGGATTTGGCTAAAAAATACTTGAATCAGTCATAGAGCCCATTGCCCTTTATGGTTGTGAGGTCTGGGGTCCGCTCACCAACCAAGACTTCACAAAATGGGACAAACACCAAATTGAGACTCTGCACGCAGAATTCTGCAAAAATATCCTCCGTGTACAACGTAGAACACCAAATAATGCATGCAGAGCAGAATTAGGCCGATACCCACTAATTATCATAATCCAGAAAAGAGCCGTTAAATTCTATAACTACCTAAAGGAAGCGATTCCCAAACCTTCCATAACAAAGTCATCACCTACAGAGAGATGAACCTGGAGAAGAGTCCCTAAGCAAGCTGGTCCTGGGGCTCTGTTCACAAACACAAACACACCCTACAGAGCCCCAGGAGAGCAGCACAATTAGACCCAACCAAATCATGAGAAAACAAAAAGATAATTACTTGACACATTGGAAAGAATTAACAAAAAAACAGAGCAAACTAGAATGCTATTTGGCCCTAAACAGAGAGTACACAGCGGCAGAATACCTGACCACTGTGACTGACCCAAAATGAAGGAAAGCTTTGACTATGTACAGACTCAGTGAGCATAGCCTTGCTATTGAGAAAGGCCGCCGTAGGCAGACATGGCTCTCAAGAGAAGACAGGCTATGTGCTCACTGCCCACAAAATGAGGTGGAAACTGAGCTGCACTTCTTAACTTCCTGCCCAATGTATGACCATAGTAGAGAGACATATTTCCCTCAGATTACACAGATCCACAAAGAATTCGAAAACAAATCCAATTTTGAAAAACTCCCATATCTACTGGGTGAAATTCCACAGTGTGCCATCAGAGCAGCAAGATTTGTGACCTGTTGCCACGAGAAAAGGGCAACCAGTGAAGAACACACACCATTGTAAATACAACCCATATTTATGCTTATTTATTTTATCTTGTGTCCTTTACCATGTGTACATTGTTAAAACATTGTATATACATATACAGTGCCTTGCGAAAGTATTCGACCCCCTTGAACATTGCGACCTTTTGCCACATTTCAGGCTTCAAACAAAGATATAAAACTGTATTTTTTTGTGAAGAATCAACAAGTGGGACACAATCATGAAGTGGAATGACATTTATTGGATATTTCAAACTTTTTTAACTGTTTTGAAACTTCTGTATGTGTAATGTTTACTGTTAATTTTTATTGTTTATGTCACTTTATATATTCACTTTATATATTGTCTACCTCACTTGCTTTGGCAATGTTAACACATGTTTCCCATGCCGATAAAGCCCTTGAATTGGGAGAGAGAGAGAGAGAGAGAGAGAGAGAGAGAGAGAGAGAGAGAGAGAGAGAGAGAGAGAGAGAGAGAGAGAGAGAGAGACAGAGAGAGAGAGACAGAGAGAGAGAGACAGAGAGAGAGAGAGACAGAGAGAGAGAGAGACAGAGATGGTCCTGGGGCTGAGTTCACTAACCTGTTCTACTAACACACTGAAGCCTCAGTCCCCTCATCCAGCTGGTCCTGGGGCTGAGTTCACTAACCTGTTCTACTAACACACTGAAGCCTCAGTCCCCTCATCCAGCTGGTCCTGGGGCTGAGTTCACTAACCTGTTCTACTAACACACTGAAGCCTCAGTCCCCTCATCCAGCTGGTCCTGAGTTCACTAACCTGTTCTACTAACACACTGAAGCCTCAGTCCCCTCATCCAGCTGGTCCTGGGGCTGAGTTCACTAACCTGTTCTACTAACACACTGAAGCCTCAGGACCAGAACATCCAACCAATCAGGATAAAACAAATTACAACACAGTAAGAACAAAACTTATTGGGAAACAAACACAAAGCAAAACGCATCTATCAGCTCTCTGGCCCTAAATGCACAGAACACCGTGGCTAGATATTGGATCAAAACCTTAGAAAAACCTTGACAAAGTACAGGCTCAGTGAGCACAGCCTTGCCATTGAGAAGGGTAGACACAGGAAAACCTGGCTCCCTGTAGAGGAAAGGCTGTGCAACCACTGCACCACAGCAGAACCTGGCTCCCTGTAGGGGAAAGGCAGTGCAACCACTGCACCACAGCAGAACCTGGCTCCCTGTAGAGGAAAGGCTGTGTAACCACTGCACCACAGCAGAACCTGGCTCCCTGTAGAGGACAGGCTGTGCAACCACTGCACCACAGCAGAACCTGGCTCCCTGTAGAGGAAAGGCTGTGCAACCACTGCACCACAGCAGAACCTGTCTCCCTGTAGAGGAAAGGCTGTGCAACCACTGCACCACAGCAGAACCTGTCTCCCTGTAGAGGAAAGGCTGTGTAACCACTGCACCACAGCAGAACCTGAGACAGAGCTGCATTTCCTGACAAAATGTCAACAATATAAAACAATTAGAAAGTGTCATTTCCACAAATGTGAAACACTTATTGAAGGTTTCAAAGACCTCTCTGATGAGAGTAGGCTACCCGTCCTGTTGGGGGAGGACGCAGAGAGAGAGACCTCTCTGATGAGAGTAGGCTACCCGTCCTGTTGGGGGAGGACGCAGAGAGCTGTGGGTTGGCAGCGCACTACACAGACACACAGACACACAGACACACAGACAGACAGACAGACAGACAGACAGACAGACAGAGGAGGACGCAGAGAGCTGTGGGTTGGCAGACCACTACATTGCTGCCTGGCATAGGTTGAGGGACAGTGTCTGACAGACCAATCAACCTGCATGTCCTCTATGCTTATTGTTTAAATGATGTTTTTTAGACCCTTGGTTATTGTTGTTACTGTTGTCCCGTTGACAATTTTGATTCTCATTTTCATATTGTAAATATCCAAAATAAGCTTTGGCAATATGTACATTGTTATGTCATGCCAATAAAGCAAATTTAATTGACAGAGAGAGAGGAAAGAGAGAGAGACAGAGAGAGAGAGAGAGAGAGAGAGACAGAGAGAGAGAGAGAGAGAGAGAGAGAGGAAAGAGAGAGAGAGAGAAAAGAGAGAGAGAGAGGAAAGAGAGAATTTGAAGAGAGAGGGAGAGAGAGAGAAGGTTAAATAGAGAGGAAAAAGAGAGAGGAAAGCGAGAGAGAGAGAAGAAAGAGAGGGAGAGAGAGGGGAAAGAGAGGGAGAGAGAGAGAGGAAAGAGAGAGAGAGAGAGAGAGAGAGGGGAAAGAGGGGAAAGAGAGAGAGAGCGAGGTAAGAGAGAGAGGAAAGAGAGAGAGAAGAGAGAGAGAGAGAGAGAGAGAGAGAGAGGAAAGAGAGAGAGAGAGGTGAGAGAGAGAGAGAGGAAAGAGAGAGAGAGAGGAGAGAGAGAGAGAGAGAGAGAGAGGAAAGAGAGAGAGAGAGGAAAGAGAGAGAGAGAGAGGAAAGAGAGAGAGAGAGAGGTAAGAGAGAGAGAGAGAGGTAAGAGAGAGAGAGAGAGAGAGAGAGAGAGAGGAAAGAGAGAGAGAGAGAGGTAAGAGAGAGAGAGAGAGGTAAGAGAGAGAGAGAGGAAAGAGAGAGAGAGAGAGGTAAGAGAGAGAGAGAGGAAAGAGAGAGAGAGAGGAAAGAGAGAGAGAGAGGAAAGAGAGAGAGAGAGAGGTAAGAGAGAGAGAGGAAAATGAAGTGTTCTCCTTTCTCTATCTCTCGTGTCCAGGTGGTTTCAGATCGATGGTTAAGCTGATAATGACAGCTAAGCCAACAGGTTGCATCAGTTTCTCTCTCTGCTGTAATCAGGAAATGAGACACTCATTAAGATCATTTGACTGAATCTTCTCTGAACAGCCCTGGACTGATTTCATTAGCAAAAGAAGCAATCAGATCGGGATCGCATATGATTGCATCAAATGAAGAATGAACTAATCTCCACATTTAACTAAAGTTAAAGAAATAAAATGAGAAAAGCAAGGGTAGTGTATCCAACACAAATCTCACTCTCAATTCCTGCAAATATGTACAAAAAGTATTTCAGCAGATTTTTGTGCGTTTTTTTGTGTTTAATTCTTCAACTTAATTTGTAGGAAAAATACTTTTTTTTGGTGGAAAACTTCAGTCCTTTGAAAGTTATTAGAGCAATGCATGATGGGCAATATTGTTCTGCACTGCCTTTTTTTATGTGTCCCACAAAAACGTGTTAACAATGTTGTCAATCAACTAGGTTATCACCGAAATAATGATAATATAATTGTATCTTTGTGTTGTTTTATGTTAATTGTTTTATTCATGCCGATCCTGTTTTCTATGGTTGTTTCTCCTTAATACTTTGGGATTCTGGTGAACTTGCTGTCAGAGACGTCCTTTTCTCCTGTAGGCAACAACAGTAGGCCATTTCCTTCATAACACATTTCCGACATTACACCATTTATTTCATAATGCCATTTAATACAAGGCTCCACTTGTTTTAGTGACACCATTGTTTTCAGGTCACAATTTTTTGAGCGTTGCCATATTGGGCAAAAATATATATTTTTGTTTGTTGTTGGTATCGATGAAGGGATTTGATTGGGGAATGGGGAACATTTTTACGATGGGAAATTATAATACACACTGTCTACACAATCACACTGCTTTCATCAGTGGAAAGACAGAACATGTATAAAAATGGCAAATATACTGAAAGCTAAAATCAAGATTTATGACTTTTTAACAATGTTAATCATTACTGAAACATACAAACATTTAATCAGTTAAAGATAACGAATACATTGACAACTAGATAACACTAGATACAAATATTATATATGAGCAGTATCTCTCTCTCTCTCTCTCTCTCTCACTCACTCACTCCACACTCCCTTTGTTTGTACTTCTAGCCAACTTTTGACTTTTGTATGAATTATTCTGAATAGAGTATTTGTATTTATTATTTACAATGACGGCAATACTTAATCAACGCATCAAATAAACAGACCTGTTGTAGAACGTAAATTGCTCTCCATAAATAAATGGGGATAAATGCTTTGGCTCTGTGTTTTACAGCTCTATAAAAATGTCACAAGTTCAATCCAGGCTGTTTCACAACGCGGCCGTGATTGGGAGTCCAATAGGGCGGCGCACAATTGGTCCAGCGTCGTCCGGGTTTGGCCGGTGTAGGCCGTCATTGTAAATAAGAATTTGTTCTTAACTGACCTGCCGAGTTAATTAAAGGTTAAATAAAAAACATAAAATAATAATAATACACTGCTCAAAAAAAATAAAGGGAACAAACAACACAATGTAACTCCAAGTCAATCACACTTCTGTGAAATCAAACTGTCCACTTAGGAGGAGAGAGAGAGAGAGAGAGAGAGAGAGAGAGAGAGAGAGAGAGAGAGAGAGAGAGAGAGAGAGAGAGAGAGAGAGAGAGAGAGAGAGAGAAAGAAAGAGAGAAGAGAAAGAGACAAAGAGGGAGAGAGAGAGACAGAGAGAAAGAAAGAGAGAGAAAGAGGAGAGAGAGAGAGACAGAGAGACAGAGAGAGAGAGAGAGAGAGAGAGAGAGAGAGAAAGAAAGAAAAATATATACTGTATATGTTTTTACATTTCCTTAACAAGGGTTTATTTATAACCTCTGGGGTAAATAACATACAAAATATAACATGTTGGGAAATGAGGAGCTGTGACATGTATAGGGAAGGAACCAAAGGGAGAGACATATATAGGGAAGGAACCAAAGGGAGTGACATATATAGGGAAGGAACCAAAGGGAGTGACAGATTTAGGAAAGGAACCAAAGGGAGGGACATATATAGGGAAGGAACCAAAGGGAGTGAATAGGGAAGGAACCAATGAGAGAGACATATATAGGGAAGGAACCAAAGGGAGGGACATATATAGGGAAGGAACCAAAGGGAGGGACATATAGGGAAGGGAAGGAGTGACATATATAGGGAAGGAACCAAAGGGAGTGACATATATAGGGAAGGAACCAAAGGGAGGGACATATATAGGGAAGGAGGACATATAGGGAAGGAACCAAAGGGAGAGACATATATAGGGAAGGAACCAAAGGGAGGACATATATAGGGAAGGAACCAAAGGGAGTGACATATATAGGGAAGGAACCAAAGAGAGAGACATATATAGGGAAGGAACCAAAGGGAGTGATATAGGGAAGGAACCAAAGGGAGGGACATATATAGGGAAGGAACCAAAGGGAGAGACATATATAGGGAAGGAACCAAAGGGAGCTGGACATATATAGGGAAGGAACCAAAGAGAACATTTGACATATAGGGAAGGAACCAAAGGGAGAGACATATAGGGAAGGAACCAAAGGGAGTGACATATATAGGGAAGGAACCAAAGGAGGGACATATATAGGGAAGGAACCAAAGAGAGAGACATATATAGGGAAGGAACCAAAGGGGGACATATATAGGGAAGGAACCAAAGGGAGTGACATATATAGGGAAGGATTTGACATATATAGGGAAGGAACCAAAGGGAGAGACATATATAGGGAAGGAACCAAAGGGAGGGACATATATAGGGAAGGAGTGACATATATAGGGAAGGAACCAAAGGGAGAGACATATATAGGGAAGGAACCAAAGGGAGGGACATATATAGGGAAGGAACCAAAGGAGAGACATATATAGGGAAGGAACCAAAGGGACATGAATAGGGAAGGAACCAAAGGGAAGGACATATATAGGGAAGGAACCAAAGAGAGTGAATAGGGACGGAACCAAAGGGAGGGACATATATAGGGAAGGAACCAAAGAGAGTGAATAGGGACGGAACCAAAGGGAGGGACATATATAGGGAAGGAACCAAAGGGAGAGACATATATAGGGAAGGAACCAAAGGGAGAGACATATATAGGGAAGGAACCAAAGGGAGGGACATATATAGGGAAGGAACCAAAGGGAAGGACATATATAGGGAAGGAACCAAAGAGAGTGAATAGGGACGGAACCAAAGGGAGGGACATATATAGGGAAGGAACCAAAGGGAGAGACATATATAGGGAAGGAACCAAAGGGAGAGACATATATAGGGAAGGAACCAAAGGGAGGGACATATATAGGGAAGGAACAAAGGGAGTGACATATATAGGGAAGGAACCAAAGGGAGAGACATATATAGGGAAGGAACCAAAGGGAGAGACATATATAGGGAAGGAACCAAAGGGAGTGACAATAGGGAAGGAACCAAAGGGAGGGACATATATAGGGAAGGAACCAAAGGGAGGACATATATAGGGAAGGAACCAAAGAGAGAGACATATATAGGGAAGGAACCAAAGGGAGTGAATAGGGAAGGAACCAAAGGGAGGGACATATAGGGAAGGAACCAAAGAGAGAGACATATATAGGGAAGGAACCAAAGGGAGAGACATATATAGGGAAGGAACCAAAGAGAGAGACATATATAGGGAAGGAACCAAAGGGAGGGACATATATAGGAAAGGAACCAGGGAGGGACATATATAGGGAAGGAACCAAAGGGAGTGAATAGGGAAGGAACCAAAGAGAGAGACATATATAGGGAAGGAACCAAAGGGAGGGACATATATAGGGAAGGAACCAAAGGGAGGGACATATATAGGGAAGGAGTGACATATATAGGGAAGGAATCAAAGGGAGAGACATATATAGGGAAGGAACCAAAGGGAGGGACATATATAGGGAAGGAACCAAAGAGAGAGACATATATAGGGAAGGAACCAAAGGGAGTGAATAGGGAAGGAACCAAAGGGAGGGACATATATAGGGAAGGAACCAAAGGGAGAGACATATATAGGGAAGGAACCAAAGGGAGAGACATATATAGGGAAGGAACCAAAGGGAGGTACAAAGGGCTATATAAATACATTTGACATATATAGGGAAGGAACCAAAGGGAAGGACATATATAGGGAAGGAACCAAAGAGAGTGAATAGGGACGGAACCAAAGGGAGGGACATATATAGGGAAGGAACCAAAGGGAGAGACATATATAGGGAAGGAACCAAAGGGAGAGACATATATAGGGAAGGAACCAAAGGGAGGGACATATATAGGGAAGGAAACAAAGGGAGTGACATATATAGGGAAGGAACCAAAGGGAGAGACATATATAGGGAAGGAACCAAAGGGAGTGAATAGGGAAGGAACCAAAGGGAGGGACATATATAGGGAAGGAACCAAAGAGAGAGACATATATAGGGAAGGAACCAAAGGGAGAGAATAGGGAAGGAACCAAAGGGAAGGACATATATAGGGAAGGAACCAAAGGGAGGGACATATATAGGGAAGGAACCAAAGAGAGAGACATATATAGGGAAGGAACCAAAGGGAGAGACATGTATAGGGAAGGAACCAAAGGGAGTGACATATATAGGAAAGGAACCAGGGAGGGACATATATAGGGAAGGAACCAAAGGGAGAGAATAGGGAAGGAACCAAAGGGAGGGACATATATAGGGAAGGAACCAAAGGGAGCGACATATATAGGGAAGGAACCAAAGGGAGTGACATATATAGGAAAGGAACCAGGGAGGGACATATAGGGAAGGAACCAAAGGGAGGGACATATATAGGGAAGGAACCAAGGGAGTGACATATATAGGGAAGGAACCAAAGGGCTGACATATATAGGGAAGGAACCAAAGGGAGAGACATATATAGGGAAGGAACCAAAGGGGAGACATATATAGGGAAGGAACAAAGGGAGAGACATATATAGGGAAGGAACCAAAGGGAGGGACATATATAGGGAAGGAACCAAAGGGAGGGACATATATAGGGAAGGAACCAAAGGGAGGGACATATATAGGGAAGGAGTGACATATATAGGGAAGGAACCAAAGGGAGGGACATATATAGGGAAGGAGTGACATATATAGGGAAGGAACCAAAGGGAGGGACATATATAGGGAAGGAGGGACATATATAGGGAAGGAACCAAAGGGAGGGACATATATTGGGAAGGAACCAAAGGGAGAGCATAGGGAAGGAACCAAAGGGAGGGACATATATAGGGAAGGAACCAAAGGGAGTGACATATATAGGGAAGGAACCAAAGGGAGAGACATATATAGGGAAGGAACCAAAGGGAGGGACATATATAGGGAAGGAACCAAAGGGAGTGAATAGGGAAGGAACCAAAGGGAGGGACATATATAGGGAAGGATCCAAAGGGAGGGACGTATATAGGGAAGGAACCAAAGGGAGGGACATATATAGGGAAGGAACCAAAGGGAGGGACATATATAGGAAAGGAACCAAAGGGAGGGACATATACAGTGCCTTGTGAAAGTATTCGGCCCCCTTGAACTTTGCGACCTTTTGCCACATTTTAGACTTCAAACATAAAGATATAAAACTGTATTTTTTTGTGAAGAATGAACAACAAGTGGGACACAATCATGAAGTGGAACGGCATTTATTGGATATTTCAAACTTTTTTAACAAATCAAAAACTGAAAAATTGGGCGTGCAAAATTATTATAATATTATATAATATTATAAAATAAATTTTCTGATTACAGCTGTAAGTCCTCTGGGTTTTGTCCTCAGATGCACATCAGAGACTGAAAACCCATTCCTGATTCAAAACAGCTCGAGCTCAGTGTTTTCCATCCAAATGTATGAACAAGTTTTCATGTCTTCCACATATTCTTGGATGATTCAGGCTGGACTTTGTACTTGGCCATTCTAACACCAGGATATGTTTAGTTTTTGAACCATTCCATTGTAACCGGATTTTGCTTTATGTTTCAAATCATTGTCTTGTTGGAAGGTACAAATCTCCGTCCCAGTCTCAGGTCTTTTGCAGACTCCATCAGGTTTTTTTCCAGAATGATCCTGTATTTGGCTCCATCCATCTTCCCTCAATTTTAAATCTTCCCTGTCCCTGCTGAAGAAAATTTAGGCCCAAACCATGATGCTGCCACCACCATGTTTGACAGTGGGTATGGTTTTAAACAGGTGTTTGAGCTGTGTTGCTTTTAGCCAAACATAATGTTTTTTTGTTGCCAAAAAGTTAATCGACTTTGGTTTCATTCTGACCAGAGCACCTTCTTCCACATGTTTGGCTGTGTCTCCCAGGTGGCTTGTGGCAAACTTTAAACGACATTTTTATGGATATCTTTAAGTCAAATAAATTTCTTCTTTCCCACTCTTCCATAAAGGCCTGATTTGTCACCTGTACGACTGATTGTTGTCCTATGGACAGAGTCTCCCACCTCAGCTGTAGATCTCTGCAGTTCATACAGAGTGATCATGGGCCTCTTGGCTGCAACATTGATCAGTCTTCTCACTTGTATTGAGCTGAAGGTTCTGTCACGCCCAGGTCTTGGTAGATTTGCAGTGGTCTGATACTCCTTCCATGTCAATATTACTGCTTCTGTGCCCACTTGGGATGTTTAAAGCTTGGGAAATTTTGATCAAATCCTGTTTGACTGCTTCTGTCACGCCCAGTTCAGGTACCTGCCTGGTGATGTTCCTTGATCTTCATGATGCTCTCTGCGCTTTTAACGGACCTCTGAGACTATCACAGTGCAGGTGCATTTAACGTTGATTCGATTCACCTGTATTTATCATCATTAGTCATTTAGGTCAACATTGATCATTCAGAGATCTCACCTGAACTTCTGGAGAGCTTTGCTGCCCACTTCAGGTAACGTTGATGTCCGATTTCACCTGTTTTCAGTTTTTGATTTGTTCAAAAAGTTTGAAATATCCAATAAATGTCGTTCTCACCTTGACTGCTTGTGTCCCACTTGTTGTTGGTTCTTCCAAAAATCTCACAGTTTTATATCTTTATGTTTGAAGCCTGAAATGTGGCGTTGATGTCGCAAAGTTCACCTGTATTGACTACTTCTTCACAAGCCCACTTAGGTAAGGTAATGATGTGATTCACAGGTATTTGTCTGCTGGATCAATGTCGAGTCTGGTTCATCAGGTGAGTTGATGTCCGATCTCACCTGTATGGGGACTGCTTCTGTCACGCCCAGTCTTCAGAGTAACTTTGATGTCGATCTCACCTGGTGGGTTGAGGCTTCTGTCAGAAAATCCTCCTTCCATCTCATTAGATCAGAACAGAATAGATCACCTGTATTACTGGTTTGAATCCTATAAAAGGATAGTTGATGTCCGATCTCACATTATATGTCTCCCTTATGATGTGGATCATTGTAACGTTATGTGATCTCACCTGTACAGAACTGCATTTGTCACACTTTATTTAAACAGGTACGTTGTAAATGTCCGATCTTTTTTTGGATTGACTGCACACTGTACGCCCACTTAGGTAAATTGACTGTCCAGAGGATTTTCACCTGAATAACTGGCTTCTGTCACGCCCACTTCAGGTAACGTTGATGTTGATCTTTACCTGACTTGACTGCTTCAAATGTCACGCCCACTTCAGCTTCATGTCTGATCTCACCTGTATTGACTGCTTCTATCACGTCACGCCCACTTCAGGTAACGTTGATGTCCGATCTCACCTGTATTGACTGCTTCTATCACGTCACGCCCACTTCAGGTAACGTTGATGTCCGATCTCACCTGTATTGACTGCTTCTGTCACGCCCACTTCAGGTAACGTTGATGTCCGATCTCACCTGTATTGACTGCTTCTGTCACGCCCACTTCAGGTAACGTTGATATCCGATCTCACCTGTATTGATTGCTTCTATCACGTCACGCCCACTTCAGGTAACGTTGATGTCCGATCTCACCTGTATTGATTGCTTCTATCACGTCACGCCCATTGTTGCAGAAAATTCCAGTGAGTCAGATGTTTATAAACACTAAGTTGACTGTGCCTTTAAACAGCTTGGAAAATTCCTGAAAATTATGCCATGGCTGTAGAAGCTTCTGATTGGCTAATTGACATCATTTGAGTCAATTGGAGGTGTACCTGTGGATGTGTTTCAAGGCCTACCTTCAAACTCAGTGCCTCTTTGCTTGACATCAACTAAAAATCTAAAGAAAATCAGCCAAGACCTCAGAAAGAAAATTGCAGACCTCCACAAGTCTTATTCATCCTTGGGAGCAATTTCCAAACGCCTGAATGTACCACGTTCATCTGTACAAACAACAGTACGCAAGTATAAACACCATGGGACCACACAGCCGTCATACCGCTCAGGAAGGAGACGCGTTCTGTCTCCTAGAGATGAACGTACTTCGGTGCGAAAAGTGTAAATCAATCCCAGAACAACAGCAAAGGAACTTGTGAAGATGCTGGAGGAAACAGGTACAAAAGTATCTATATCCACAGTAAAACAAGTCCTATATCGACATAACCTGAAAGGCCGCTCAGCAAGGAAAAAGCCACTGCTCCAAAACTGCCATAAAAAAAGCCAGACTACGGTTTGCACTGCACATGGGGACAAAGATCGTACTTTTTGGAAAAATGTCCTCTGGTCTGATGAAACAAAAATAGAACTGTTTGGCCATAATGACCATTGTTATGCTCGGAGGAAAAAGGGGGAGGCTTGCAAACCGAAGAACACCATCCCATCCATGAAGCACTGGAATGACAGCATCATGTTGTGGGGGTGCTGTGCTGCAGGAGGGACTGGTGCACTTCACAAAATATATGACATCATGAGGGAGGAAAATTACGTGGATATATTGAAGCAACATCTCAAGACATCTCAAGACATCAGTCGGTAAGTTAAAGCTTGGTCGCAAATGGGTCTTTCAAATGGACAATGACCCCAATCATACTTCCAAAGTTGTGGCAAAAAAGGACAACAAAGTGAAGGTATTGGAGTGGCCATCACAAAGCCCTGACCTCAATCCTATAGAATATTTGTGGGCAGAACTGAAAAAGCATGTGCGAGCAAGGAGGCCTACAAACCTGACTCAGTTACACCAGCTCTGTCAGGAGGAATGGGCCAAAATTCACCCAACTTATTGTGGGAAGCTTGTGGAAGGCTACCCGAAACGTTTGACCCAAGTTAAACAATTTAAAGGCAATGCTACCAAATACTAATTGAGTGTATGTAAACTTCTGACCCATTGGGAATGTGATGAAAGAAATCAAATCTGAAAGAAATCATTCTCTCTACTATTATTCTGACATTTCACATTCTTAAAATAAAGTGGTGATCCTAAATGACCTAAGACAGGGAAATGTTACTAGGACTAAATGTCAGGAATTGTGAAAAACTGAGTTTAAATGTTTTAGGCTAAGGTGTATATAAACTTTCGACTTCAACTGTCTGTCTTAATTGATCATAGTCCAGACTCGGTATACATATGTCTTAATTGATACTTTTTGTACACATGGATTGAGTGTGAAATTCTGTTGTTTCGACAGGTTATTAACATTTACGCGAGTTAGCATGCTAGCTCCGTTCAGTTAGCCACTTAACAAACCTTTGTTACTGATATGTGCGTATGTTAGCATCCTGTCCAGTTAATCGTATTGCGTGTAACTAGCCAAGCCATTTCTGTTACATGACTATGTTGCATTTGCTACAACCCTGCTGTAAAGTAATTCAGCCACTAGCCTCAAACCTGGTGTATGTGGTGTTGTAATGTAATTCTTTACTTTGAGAATTGGGGCAAGTTCCTGTGTAATTCAAATAATATATTATGGATTTTAAACCTATAAGTGTCTTATATCGGCTGAAAGCTTAAATTGTTGTGAATCAAACTGCACTGTCTGATTTACAGTAGCTAGCGAAAACACGCCATGTGATTGTTTGAGGACTTATTTTGAGAAATATTTTTCCACAGGCACAGGTTTCATACATTCACATATAAACATTAAATATTCACTTACGTTTTGAAAATCTTCCTCTGATTTGTCATCCAAAGGGTCCCAGCTATAACATGAACGTGAAGTTTTGTTAGATAAATTCCTTCTTCGTATCCCAAAAAGTCTGTTTAGTTGGTGCCATCGATTTGAGTAATCCACTCATTCAACATGCAGAGAAAGGAATCTAAAAATCTATCCCTAAACTTTTTTTCAACAAAAATTTACTCCTCAGATACCCTAAAATGTAATCAAACTATAATATTTATTTTGGAAAGAAGTATGTTCAATAGGAAACTGATTTTAGCAGGTGTGTAATGTCTTCATGGCGCGCGCAAACACGGATTTCTAAGACTGTGTCCTTCTACTAAAACTGTTCATTCTTATTCGTTTTTTGAAGTAACAAGCCTGAAACCTTGAAAAACGACTGCTGACACCCCGTGGAAGCCATAGGAATTGCATCCAGGGAGCTAATTTTCAATATGACCTTTCTCTTTCATTTCTAAGAGGATGGTCTCAACAAAAACAAATTCTGGTTGGTTTTTCTTTTGACTTTCTCCTACCATATCTATTGTGTTATATTCTCCTACATTATTCTAACATTTCTACAAACTTCAGAGTGTTTTCTTTCCAATGGTACCAATTCTATGCATATCCTGGCTTCAGGGCCTGAGCTACAGGCAGTTTACTTTGGGCACGTCATTCATTAAGGAAGTGGAGAAAAGAAGTGACCTAGCCCTAAGAAGTTTTAACTACCCCTTTCCTTATCACGGTCATAGTTTTATTTTCAACCATAATAATATCCTGTCACCACCACCACAACTGCCCCTGACTGCTCTCCTCTGCCTGTCCTCTTCCCTCTCCTGGCTGACCTCCTCCCTCACACAACTGCCCCTCTGACTGCTCTCCTCTGACTGTCCTCCTCCCTCTCCGAACTACCCCTCTGACTGCTCTCCTCTGCCTGTCCTCTTCCCTCTCCTGGCTGACCTCCTCCCTCTCCTAACTACCCCTCTGACTGCTCTCCTCTGCCTGTCCTCTTCCCTCTCCTGGCTGACCTCCTCCCTCTCCTAACTGCCCCTCTGATTGCTCTCCTCTGCCTGTCCTCCTCCCTCTCCTAACTGCCACCCTGACTGCTCTCCTCTGACTGTCCTCCTCCCTCTCCTCCCTCTTCTGATTACCCTCCTCCCTCTCCTAACTGCCCCTCTAACTGCTCTCCTCTGACTGTCCTCCTCCCTCCTCTGATTGCTCTCCTCTGCCTGTCCTCCTCCCTCTCCCAACTGCCTGACTGCTCTCCTCTGACTGTCCTCCTCCCTCTCCTCCCTCCTCTGATTACCCTCCTCCCTCTCCTAACTGCCCTCTGACTGCCCTCCTCCCCTCCGGCTCTGCCTCCCTCCTCCCTCTTTCATATGGTGAAGTAAAGCTCCTTTCGTTTCACTCTGTTGACACAATAACACCAAGCTGTGGTCCTTGGGGTCTTGGAGTTAATCTCCTCTCCTCTTCTCTCCTCTCCATGACACAACAACATAACACCTACCAGTGCTCCCATAGGGTCCCTTGTCTAAGCCAGTAGCCGGCAGCACAACCACTGTCTTGGCTAACTAATTAGACACCTACCCTCCCCTATTTCCTGCTCTCCTCTCCTCCTCTCTTACCTCCCCTCATCTCCTCGTCCCCTCTCCTTCCCTCTCTCCATTCTCCTATCCTGCTTCTAACCCTCCCTCCTCCTCCACTCTCTCCTCATCCTCAATCTTCCCTCCCCTTCTTCCATCCCTCCTCTCCTCCTCCATTCTCCTACCATCATCTCCTCCCCCTTTCCTTCCTCCTCCCTCTCCTACCATCCTCTCCCTTCCTCCCCTCTAATCTCATCCACTCTCTCCTTCACTCCTCGCCTCCTCCATCTTCCCTCCCCTTCTCTCCATCCCTCCTCTCCTCTCTCCAGGCACCAGGGCTGCAGGACTTGAAGAAACCACACCAGAGATCTTTACAGCAGGGGCAGCAGGTGGTAAAACACATTAGTCATTAGTCACGAGCCACGCTCCCCCAGGGTGTACTTCCCCAGCCTTATGGGTCCTGGTCTAAAGTAGTGCACTATATAGGGAATAGGGTGTCATAGGGCTCTGGTCTAAAGTAGTGCACTATATAGGGAATAGGGTGTCATAGGGCTCTGGTCTAAAGTAGTGCACTATATAGGGAATAGGGTGTCATAGGGCTCTGGTCTAAAGTAGTGCACTATATAGGGAATAGGGTGTCATAGGGCTCTGGTCTAAAGTAGTGCATTACATAGGGAATAGGGTGCCATTTGGAACACATCCTGTATAACATATTAACCTGCTCTACTCCCGAGTTTATTCCACACTGTTCCACTGTGGGAACTCTTCCTCTTCACCATATAGGGATGGTTGGTCTCAGGGTGGGAACTCTTCACCATGTAGGGATGGTTGGTCTCAGGGTGGGAACTCTTCCTCTTCACCACATAGGGATGGTTGGTCTCAGGGTGGGAACTCTTCACCATGTAGGGATGGTTGGTCTCAGGGTGGGAACTCTTCCTCTTCACCATATAGGGATGGTTGGTCTCAGGGTGGGAACTCTTCACCATGTAGGGATGGTTGGTCTCAGGGTGGGAACTCTTCACCATGTAGGGATGGTTGGTCTCAGGGTGGGAACTCTTCACCATATAGGGATGGTTGGTCTCAGGGTGGGAACTCTTCACCATATAGGGATAGTTGGTTCAGGGTGGAACTCTTCACCATATAGGGATGGTTGGTCTCAGGGTGGGAACTCTTCACCATATAGGGATGGTTGGTCTCAGGGTGGGAACTCTTCACCATGTAGGGATGGTTGGTCTCAGGGTGGGAACTCTTCACCATATAGGGATGGTTGGTCTCAGGGTGGGAACTCTTCACCATATAGGGATGGTTGGTCTCAGGGTGGGAACTCTTCACCATATAGGGATGGTTGGTCTCAGGGTGGGAACTCTTCACCATATAGGGATGGTTGGTCTCAGGGTGGGAACTCTTCACCATATAGGGATAGTTGGTCTCAGGGTGGGAACTCTTCACCATATAGGGATGGTTGGTCTCAGGGTGGGAACTCTTCACCATATAGGGATGGTTGGTCTCAGGGTGGGAACTCTTCACCATGTAGGGATGGTTGGTCTCAGGGTGGGAACTCTTCACCATGTAGGGATGGTTGGTCTCAGGGTGGGAACTCTTCACCATGTAGGGATGGTTGGTCTCAGGGTGGGAACTCTTCACCATATAGGGATGGTTGGTCTCAGGGTGGGAACTCTTCACCATATAGGGATGGTTGGTCTCAGGGTGGGAACTCTTCACCATATAGGGATGGTTGGTCTCAGGGTGGGAACTCTTCACCATGTAGGGATGGTTGGTCTCAGGGTGGGAACTCTTCACCATGTAGGGATGGTTGGTCTCAGGGTGGGAACTCTTCCTCTTCACCATATAGGGATGGTTGGTCTCAGGGTGGGAACTCTTCACCATGTAGGGATGGTTGGTCTCAGGGTGGGAACTCTTCACCATGTAGGGATGGTTGGTCTCAGGGTGGGAACTCTTCACCATATAGGGATGGTTGGTCTCAGGGTGGGAACTCTTCCTCTTCACCATATAGGGATGGTTGGTCTCAGGGTGGGAACTCTTCACCATATAGGGATGGTTGGTCTCAGGGTGGGAACTCTTCACCATGTAGGGATGGTTGGTCTCAGGGTGGGAACTCTTCCTCTTCACCATATAGGGATGGTTGGTCTCAGGGTGGGAACTCTTCCACTTCACCATATAGGGATGGTTGGTCTCAGGGTGGGAACTCTTCCTCTTCACCATATAGGGATGGTTGGTCTCAGGGTGGGAACTCTTCACCATATAGGGATGGTTGGTCTCAGGGTGGGAACTCTTCACCATGTAGGGATAGTTGGTCTCAGGGTGGGAACTCTTCACCATATAGGGATAGTTGGTCTCAGGGTGGGAACTCTTCACCATATAGGGATAGTTGGTCTCAGGGTGGGAACTCTTCACCATGTAGGGATAGTTGGTCTCAGGGTGGGAACTCTTCACCATGTAGGGATGGTTGGTCTCAGGGTGGGAACTCTTCACCATATAGGGATGGTTGGTCTCAGGGTGGGAACTCTTCACCATATAGGGATGGTTGGTCTCAGGGTGGGAACTCTTCACTTCATATAGGGATGGTTGGTCTCAGGGTGGGAACTCTTCACCATGTAGGGATGGTTGGTCTCAGGGTGGGAACTCTTCACCATGTAGGGATGGTTGGTCTCAGGGTGGGAACTCTTCACCATGTAGGGATGGTTGGTCTCAGGGTGGGAACTCTTCACCATGTAGGGATGGTTGGTCTCAGGGTGGGAACTCTTCACCATATAGGGATGGTTGGTCTCAGGGTGGGAACTCTTCACCATGTAGGGATGGTTGGTCTCAGGGTGGGAACTCTTCACCATGTAGGGATGGTTGGTCTCAGGGTGGGAACTCTTCACCATGTAGGGATGGTTGGTCTCAGGGTGGGAACTCTTCACCATGTAGGGATGGTTGGTCTCAGGGTGGGAACTCTTCACCATGTAGGGATGGTTGGTCTCAGGGTGGGAACTCTTCACCATGTAGGGATGGTTGGTCTCAGGGTGGGAACTCTTCACCATATAGGGATGGTTGGTCTCAGGGTGGGAACTCTTCCTCTTCACCATATAGGGATGGTTGGTCTCAGGGTGGGAACTCTTCACCATGTAGGGATGGTTGGTCTCAGGGTGGGAACTCTTCACCATATAGGGATGGTTGGTCTCAGGGTGGGAACTCTTCACCATGTAGGGATGGTTGGTCTCAGGGTGGGAACTCTTCACCATGTAGGGATGGTTGGTCTCAGGGTGGGAACTCTTCACCATGTAGGGATGGTTGGTCTCAGGGTGGGAACTCTTCACCATGTAGGGATGGTTGGTCTCAGGGTGGGAACTCTTCACCATATAGGGATGGTTGGTCTCAGGGTGGGAACTCTTCACCATATAGGGATGGTTGGTCTCAGGGTGGGAACTCTTCACCATATAGGGATGGTTGGTCTCAGGGTGGGAACTCTTCACCATGTAGGGATGGTTGGTCTCAGGGTGGGAACTCTTCACCATGTAGGGATGGTTGGTCTCAGGGTGGGAACTCTTCACCATGTAGGGATGGTTGGTCTCAGGGTGGGAACTCTTCACCATGTAGGGATGGTTGGTCTCAGGGTGGGAACTCTTCACCATATAGGGATGGTTGGTCTCAGGGTGGGAACTCTTCCTCTTCACCATGTAGGGATGGTTGGTCTCAGGGTGGGAACTCTTCACCATGTAGGGATGGTTGGTCTCAGGGTGGGAACTCTTCACCATGTAGGGATGGTTGGTCTCAGGGTGGGAACTCTTCACCATGTAGGGATGGTTGGTCTCAGGGTGGGAACTCTTCACCATGTAGGGATGGTTGGTCTCAGGGTGGGAACTCTTCACCATGTAGGGATGGTTGGTCTCAGGGTGGGAACTCTTCACCATGTAGGGATGGTTGGTCTCAGGGTGGGAACTCTTCACCATGTAGGGATGGTTGGTCTCAGGGTGGGAACTCTTCACCATGTAGGGATGGTTGGTCTCAGGGTGGGAACTCTTCACCATATAGGGATGGTTGGTCTCAGGGTGGGAACTCTTCACCATGTAGGGATAGTTGGTCTCAGGGTGGGAACTCTTCACCATGTAGGGATGGTTGGTCTCAGGGTGGGAACTCTTCCTCTTCACCATATAGGGATGGTTGGTCTCAGGGTGGGAACTCTTCACCATGTAGGGATGGTTGGTCTCAGGGTGGGAACTCTTCACCATATAGGGATGGTTGGTCTCAGGGTGGGAACTCTTCACCATATAGGGATGGTTGGTCTCAGGGTGGGAACTCTTCACCATATAGGGATGGTTGGTCTCAGGGTGGGAACTCTTCCTCTTCACCATATAGGGATAGTTGGTCTCAGGGTGGGAACTCTTCACCATGTAGGGATGGTTGGTCTCAGGGTGGGAACTCTTCACCATCACCATAGGGATGGTTGGTCTCAGGGTGGGAACTCTTCACCATGTAGGGATGGTTGGTCTCAGGGTGGGAACTCTTCACCATATAGGGATGGTTGGTCTCAGGGTGGGAACTCTTCACCATGTAGGGATGGTTGGTCTCAGGGTGGGAACTCTTCACCATGTAGGGATGGTTGGTCTCAGGGTGGGAACTCTTCACCATGTAGGGATGGTTGGTCTCAGGGTGGGAACTCTTCACCATGTAGGGATGGTTGGTCTCAGGGTGGGAACTCTTCACCATGTAGGGATGGTTGGTCTCAGGGTGGGAACTCTTCACCATGTAGGGATGGTTGGTCTCAGGGTGGGAACTCTTCACCATGTAGGGATGGTTGGTCTCAGGGTGGGAACTCTTCCTCTTCACCATGTAGGGATGGTTGGTCTCAGGGTGGGAACTCTTCACCATGTAGGGATGGTTGGTCTCAGGGTGGGAACTCTTCACCATGTAGGGATGGTTGGTCTCAGGGTGGGAACTCTTCACCATGTAGGGATGGTTGGTCTCAGGGTGGGAACTCTTCACCATGTAGGGATGGTTGGTCTCAGGGTGGGAACTCTTCACCATGTAGGGATGGTTGGTCTCAGGGTGGGAACTCTTCACCATGTAGGGATGGTTGGTCTCAGGGTGGGAACTCTTCACCATATAGGGATGGTTGGTCTCAGGGTGGGAACTCTTCACCATGTAGGGATGGTTGGTCTCAGGGTGGGAACTCTTCACCATGTAGGGATGGTTGGTCTCAGGGTGGGAACTCTTCACCATGTAGGGATGGTTGGTCTCAGGGTGGGAACTCTTCACCATGTAGGGATGGTTGGTCTCAGGGTGGGAACTCTTCCTCTTCACCATATAGGGATGGTTGGTCTCAGGGTGGGAACTCTTCACCATGTAGGGATAGTTGGTCTCAGGGTGGGAACTCTTCACCATGTAGGGATAGTTGGTCTCAGGGTGGGAACTCTTCACCATGTAGGGATGGTTGGTCTCAGGGTGGGAACTCTTCACCATGTAGGGATGGTTGGTCTCAGGGTGGGAACTCTTCACCATATAGGGATGGTTGGTCTCAGGGTGGGAACTCTTCACCATGTAGGGATAGTTGGTCTCAGGGTGGGAACTCTTCACCATATAGGGATGGTTGGTCTCAGGGTGGGAACTCTTCACCATATAGGGATGGTTGGTCTCAGGGTGGGAACTCTTCACCATGTAGGGATGGTTGGTCTCAGGGTGGGAACTCTTCACCATATAGGGATGGTTGGTCTCAGGGTGGGAACTCTTCACCATATAGGGATGGTTGGTCTCAGGGTGGGAACTCTTCACCATATAGGGATGGTTGGTCTCAGGGTGGGAACTCTTCCTCTTCACCATATAGGGATAGTTGGTCTCAGGGTGGGAACTCTTCACCATATAGGGATGGTTGGTCTCAGGGTGGGAACTCTTCACCATGTAGGGATGGTTGGTCTCAGGGTGGGAACTCTTCACCATGTAGGGATGGTTGGTCTCAGGGTGGGAACTCTTCACCATATAGGGATGGTTGGTCTCAGGGTGGGAACTCTTCACCATGTAGGGATGGTTGGTCTCAGGGTGGGAACTCTTCACCATGTAGGGATGGTTGGTCTCAGGGTGGGAACTCTTCACCATGTAGGGATGGTTGGTCTCAGGGTGGGAACTCTTCACCATGTAGGGATGGTTGGTCTCAGGGTGGGAACTCTTCACCATGTAGGGATGGTTGGTCTCAGGGTGGGAACTCTTCACCATGTAGGGATGGTTGGTCTCAGGGTGGGAACTCTTCACCATATAGGGATGGTTGGTCTCAGGGTGGGAACTCTTCCTCTTCACCATGTAGGGATGGTTGGTCTCAGGGTGGGAACTCTTCACCATGTAGGGATGGTTGGTCTCAGGGTGGGAACTCTTCACCATAGGGATGGTTGGTCTCAGGGTGGGAACTCTTCACCATGTAGGGATGGTTGGTCTCAGGGTGGGAACTCTTCACCATGTAGGGATGGTTGGTCTCAGGGTGGGAACTCTTCACCATGTAGGGATAGTTGGTCTCAGGGTGGGAACTCTTCACCATGTAGGGATGGTTGGTCTCAGGGTGGGAACTCTTCACCATGTAGGGATGGTTGGTCTCAGGGTGGGAACTCTTCACCATGTAGGGATGGTTGGTCTCAGGGTGGGAACTCTTCACCATATAGGGATGGTTGGTCTCAGGGTGGGAACTCTTCACCATATAGGGATGGTTGGTCTCAGGGTGGGAACTCTTCACCATGTAGGGATGGTTGGTCTCAGGGTGGGAACTCTTCCTCTTCACCATATAGGGATGGTTGGTCTCAGGGTGGGAACTCTTCACCATGTAGGGATGGTTGGTCTCAGGGTGGGAACTCTTCACCATATAGGGATAGTTGGTCTCAGGGTGGGAACTCTTCACCATATAGGGATGGTTGGTCTCAGGGTGGGAACTCTTCACCATATAGGGATGGTTGGTCTCAGGGTGGGAACTCTTCCTCTTCACCATATAGGGATAGTTGGTCTCAGGGTGGGAACTCTTCACCATATAGGGATGGTTGGTCTCAGGGTGGGAACTCTTCACCATGTAGGGATGGTTGGTCTCAGGGTGGGAACTCTTCACCATGTAGGGATGGTTGGTCTCAGGGTGGGAACTCTTCACCATATAGGGATGGTTGGTCTCAGGGTGGGAACTCTTCACCATATAGGGATGGTTGGTCTCAGGGTGGGAACTCTTCACCATATAGGGATGGTTGGTCTCAGGGTGGGAACTCTTCACCATGTAGGGATGGTTGGTCTCAGGGTGGGAACTCTTCACCATATAGGGATGGTTGGTCTCAGGGTGGGAACTCTTCACCATATAGGGATGGTTGGTCTCAGGGTGGGAACTCTTCACCATATAGGGATAGTTGGTCTCAGGGTGGGAACTCTTCACCATATAGGGATAGTTGGTCTCAGGGTGGGAACTCTTCACCATGTAGGGATGGTTGGTCTCAGGGTGGGAACTCTTCACCATATAGGGATAGTTGGTCTCAGGGTGGGAACTCTTCACCATGTAGGGATGGTTGGTCTCAGGGTGGGAACTCTTCACCATATAGGGATGGTTGGTCTCAGGGTGGGAACTCTTCACCATATAGGGATGGTTGGTCTCAGGGTGGGAACTCTTCACCATATAGGGATGGTTGGTCTCAGGGTGGGAACTCTTCACCATGTAGGGATGGTTGGTCTCAGGGTGGGAACTCTTCACCATGTAGGGATGGTTGGTCTCAGGGTGGGAACTCTTCACCATATAGGGATGGTTGGTCTCAGGGTGGGAACTCTTCACCATATAGGGATAGTTGGTCTCAGGGTGGGAACTCTTCACCATATAGGGATGGTTGGTCTCAGGGTGGGAACTCTTCACCATGTAGGGATGGTTGGTCTCAGGGTGGGAACTCTTCACCATGTAGGGATGGTTGGTCTCAGGGTGGGAACTCTTCCTCTTCACCATATAGGGATGGTTGGTCTCAGGGTGGGAACTCTTCACCATATAGGGATGGTTGGTCTCAGGGTGGGAACTCTTCACCATATAGGGATGGTTGGTCTCAGGGTGGGAACTCTTCCTCTTCACCATATAGGGATGGTTGGTCTCAGGGTGGGAACTCTTCACCATATAGGGATGGTTGGTCTCAGGGTGGGAACTCTTCCTCTTCACCATATAGGGATGGTTGGTCTCAGGGTGGGAACTCTTCACCATATAGGGATGGTTGGTCTCAGGGTGGGAACTCTTCACCATATAGGGATGGTTGGTCTCAGGGTGGGAACTCTTCACCATATAGGGATGGTTGGTCTCAGGGTGGGAACTCTTCACCATGTAGGGATGGTTGGTCTCAGGGTGGGAACTCTTCACCATATAGGGATGGTTGGTCTCAGGGTGGGAACTCTTCACCATATAGGGATAGTTGGTCTCAGGGTGGGAACTCTTCCTCTTCACCATATAGGGATAGTTGGTCTCAGGGTGGGAACTCTTCACCATGTAGGGATGGTTGGTCTCAGGGTGGGAACTCTTCCTCTTCACCATATAGGGATGGTTGGTCTCAGGGTGGGAACTCTTCACCATATAGGGATAGTTGGTCTCAGGGTGGGAACTCTTCACCATATAGGGATGGTTGGTCTCAGGGTGGGAACTCTTCACCATATAGGGATAGTTGGTCTCAGGGTGGGAACTCTTCACCATATAGGGATAGTTGGTCTCAGGGTGGGAACTCTTCACCATGTAGGGATAGTTGGTCTCAGGGTGGGAACTCTTCACCATATAGGGATAGTTGGTCTCAGGTTGGGAACTCTTCACCATATAGGGATGGTTGGTCTCAGGGTGGCAACTCTTCACCATATAGGGATGGTTGGTCTCAGGGTGGGAACTCTTCACCATATAGGGATAGTTGGTCTCAGGGTGGGAACTCTTCACCATATAGGGATAGTTGGTCTCAGGGTGGGAACTCTTCACCATATAGGGATGGTTGGTCTCAGGGTGGGAACTCTTCACCATATAGGGATGGTTGGTCTCAGGGTGGGAACTCTTCACCATATAGGGATAGTTGGTCTCAGGGTGGGAACTCTTCACCATGTCGGGATAGTTGGTCTCAGGGTGTGAACTCTTCACCAAATAGGGATATTTGGTCTCAGGGTGGGAACTCTTCACCATATAGGGATGGTTGGTCTCAGGGTGGGAACTCTTCACCATATAGGGATGGTTGGTCTCAGGGTGGAACTCTTCACCATATAGGGATAGTTGGTCTCAGGGTGGGAACTCTTCACCATGTAGGGATGGTTGGTCTCAGGGTGGGAACTCTTCACCATATAGGGATAGTTGGTCTCAGGGTGGGAACTCTTCACCATATAGGGATGGTTGGTCTCAGGGTGGGAACTCTTCACCATATAGGGATGGTTGGTCTCAGGGTGGGAACTCTTCACCATATAGGGATAGTTGGTATCAGGGTGGGAACTCTTCACCATATAGGGATGGTTGGTCTCAGGGTGGGAACTCTTCACCATATAGGGATAGTTGGTATCAGGGTGGGAACTCTTCACCATGTAGGGATGGTTGGTCTCAGGGTGGGAACTCTTCCCTTCACCATATAGGGATGGTTGGTCTCAGGGTGGGAACTCTTCACCATATAGGGATGGTTGGTCTCAGGGTGGGAACTTCTTCACCATATAGGGATAGTTGGTCTCAGGGTGGGAACTCTTCACCATATAGGGATGGTTGGTCTCAGGGTGGGAACTCTTCACCATATAGGGATGGTTGGTCTCAGGGTGGGAACTCTTCCTCTTCACCATATAGGGATGGTTGGTCTCAGGGTGGGAACTCTTCACCATATAGGGATAGTTGGTCTCAGGGTGGGAACTCTTCACCATATAGGGATGGTTGGTCTCAGGGTGGGAACTCTTCACCATATAGGGATGGTTGGTCTCAGGGTGGGAACTCTTCACCATGTAGGGATGGTTGGTCACAGGGTGGGAACTCTTCCCCTTCACCAAATAGGGATGGTTGGTCTCAGGGTGGGAACTCTTCCTCTTCACCAAATAGGGATAGTTGGTCTCAGGGTGGGAACTCTTCACCAAATAGGGATGGTTGGTTTCAGGGTGGGAACTCTTCACCATATAGCTCTAACCACTAGGCTACCCTGCCTCCCCAGGTTGAAACGTTGGATAGATTAGGACATTTCAATATATTTTTGTTAGCTGCATGTGGAATTAAAAACATGAGCTGACGCACACCCATATATATATATATATATATATATATATATATATATATATATATATATATATATATATATATATATATATATATATATAATCTGGGTATTTACCAATGTTTCTGCCTCACTGTGTCTTCTTCCGAGAGAGTGTAACATAACTCCACCAGTCCTATTTATGATATAATTTAATTTACAAAGATTATATGTATATATTTTTTAAATGTTTTTTAATCTTTTAGTATTTTTATTTATTTTATCTCTATTTAACTAGGCAAGTCAGTTAAGAACAAATTCTTATTGTCAATGACGGCCTAGGAACAGTGGGTTAATTGCCTGTTCAGGGGCAGAAGGACAGATTTTTATCTTGTCAGCTCAGGGATTCGATCTTGCAACCTAAAATAGTTAATCAGGGTAAACTGGGATATGACTAAAGAGTTAGTCAGGGTAAACTGGGATATGACTAAAGAGTTAATCAGGGTAAACTGGGATATGACTAAAGAGTTAATCAGGGTAAACTGGGATATGACTAAAGAATTGATCAGGGTAAACTGGGATATGACTAAAGAGTTAGTCAGGGTAAACTGGGATATGACTAAAGAGTTAATCAGGGTAAACTGGGATATGACTAAAGAGTTAATCAGGGTAAACTGGGATATGACTAAAGAATTGATCAGGGTAAACTGGGATATGACTAAAGAGTTAATCAGGGTAAACTGGGATATGACTAAAGAGTTACTCAGGGTAAACTGGGATATGACTAAAGAGTTAATCAGGGTAAACTGGGATATGACTAAAGAGTTAATCAGGGTAAACTGGGATATGACTAAAGAGTTAATCAGGGTAAACTGGGATATGACTAAAGAGTTAATCAGGGTAAACTGGAATATGACTAAAGAGTTGATCAGGGTAAACTGGGATATGACTAAAGAGCTAATCAGGGTAAACTTTTTTACAAATAGACAGGTATTTTCCTGGAAGCATAAAATGTATTGTAGTGGGGCCTCCCGAGTGGCGCTGCGGTCTGACCTCGGACGCCAGATGAACTGTATTTCGATACATTGTTGGGTAAACTGGGATATGACTAAAGAGTTAATTAGGGTAAACATTGTTGCGCCTGGTCATGTTTTGGAGGATGGGGTAAACTGGGGGGATATGAGACAAGATTAAAATTGGGTAAACTGGGATATGAAAAAGAGTTAATCAGGGTAAACTTTTTTTAATATGACTAAAGCCCATAATCAGGTAACTTCTCTCCCTGGATGTATGACAAAGAGTTCTGGTCAGGGCCATTGTGGATATGGAGTCTGTTAAAGTGTTGACAGGTGTCTTGGGACATAACTAGTTCAAAAGGTGCAGTTAATCAGGGTAAACTGGGTGGATGAAAAGAGTTAAAGAAAAAAACAGGATATGACTAAAGAATTCTTAATGGGGTAAACTGGGATATGACAAAACAATGTATAGTTAATCAGGGTAAACTGGGAAACCACTAAAATATATTTCAATAACCAAAAACATTGTATTTTCAGTTTGAAGGTACAAACATCAAAACTAAAAAACAGGTAATAGGGTAAATGGGATATGACTAAAGAGTTGATCATGTAAACTGGGATATGACTAAAAATCTACAATCAGATTTTTATTTTAAATTCCATCTCTCAAAGTTTTTACAAATAGACAGGTATTTTCCTGGAATCATAAAATGTATTGTAGTGGGGCCTCCCCAGTGGCGCTATTAAACCTCCTCCAGATGAACTGTATTTAAACCTCCTCCATTATCTCACTAGGTCAGGATATGAAACTTCCTCCATGTATAACTAGGCGGGTGTTAAACCTCCTCCATGAAGGTCAGGATTAAACTCCATGTATATCTCACTAGGTCAGGATGGTCATGTATATTTGGAGGATAAACCTCCTCCATGTATATCTCACTAGGTCAGGATATTAAACCTCCTCCATGTATATCTCACTAGGTCAGGATATGAGACAAGATCAAAATTGGGGAGTATAACTAGGTCAGGGTATTAAATCCATGTAAATCAAAATACAAAAAATATCCATGTATATCTCACTAGGTCAGGATATTAAACCTATCCATGTATATCTCACTAGATCAGCCCATCCCAGTATTCTCACTAGGTCAGGATATTAAACTCTCCCTGTATATCTCACAGGTCAGGATATTCTCCATGGTCTATGGCTCATTGTCAGGATATTAAAGTCTCCATGTATATCTCACAGGTGGATTTATAACCTCCATGTATATCTCAAACAGGATGCAGTAAATGTAATCTCAGTAGGAGGATATTAAACCTTCTCCATGTAAATCTCACTAGGTCAGGATATTAAACCTCCATGAATATCTCACTGGTTGGATATTGATCCAAATATCTCACTATGTCATGGAATTAAAATGCAAATGTAATCTACTAGGTCAAAAATCATACAATGTGATTTTCTGGATTATATCTCACTAGGTATATTTTAAACCTCCATGTATATTCACATCAGGATATTAAACAGTTCCATGTATATCTATGATCAAAAATGACAAACCTCTCCATGTATATTGTAGGTCAGGAAAACCTCCAATATCTCACTAGGTTAGGTATTAAACCTCCTCCATGTATATCTCACTAGGTCAGGATATTCTCCATGTATATCTCACTAGGTCAGGATATTAAACCTCCTCCATGTATATCTCACTAGGTCAGGATATAAAACCTCCATGTATATCTCACTAGGTCAGGATATTAAACCTCCATGTATATCTCACTAGGTTAGGGTATTAACCCTCCATATATTCACACAGAGCAGAAGCAGCTCAACCACCAAAAACACGCCCTCACTCCGATTGTATTATATACAGTTATTTAAATATATATGAATGTACATAATTAATTAATAATATGCATAATAATGTCGGCAGTTCATGAGGATTGTTACCTATAACCAGGATTACCTTTTTTTGGCAATCAATTATTATTTTAGCAAACAATTATTGCGGCAGGTACCCTAGTGGTTAGAGGAATTGGGTCAGTAACCGAAAGGTTGCTGGATCGAATCCCCGAGCTGACAAGGTACAAAATCTGTCGTTCTGCCCCTGAACAGGCAGTTAACCCACTGTTCCTCGGCCGTCATTGAAAATAAGAATTTGGTCTTAAAATTGTCTGTACCCTGTCAGCTTGGGGGTTTGAACTTGCAACCTTCTGGTTACTAGTCCAACACTCTAACCACTAGGCTACCCTGCGGCCCCAATATGCTAGGCATTAGAGATGCCTAACGTAGTGGATTGTCCATAGGGCCAATAAAATTTGGGACTTCATGAAGAGTCACAATGACATCTCAAAGAGACACGTTATTTTATAGGTTAAACTGTTGGGGTTTCCTGTAGGGTTTATTCAGTGCATTTGTTCAGTCCAGCAGTGTCAATTATGTGTGTTTTGGATTAATGGTGACATTGTGTGTAGTAATATGCTAGGCTAAAGGCTTCCATTAACAACCTATTGTGTGTAGTAATATGTGTAAAGTAACAATATGCTAGGCTAAAGGCTTCCATTAACAACCTATTGTGTGTAGTAAATATGCTAGGCTAAAGGCTTCCATTAACAACCTATTGTGTGTAGTAAAATATGCTTCCATTAACCTATTGTGTGTAGTAAATATGGCTAAAGGCTTCCATTAACCTATTGTGTAAATATGCTAGGCTAAAGGCTTCCAGTAAAACCTATGTAGTAAATATGCTAAAGGCTTCCAGTAACAACCTATTGTGTGTAGTAAATATGCTAGGCTAAAGGCTTCCAGTAACAACCTATTGTGTGTAGTAAATATGCTAGGCTAAAGGCTTAACCATTAACAACCTATTGTGTGTAGTAAATATGCTAGGCTAAAGGCTTCCATTAACAACCTATTGTGTGTAGTAATATGCTAGGCTAAAGGCTTCCATTAACAACCTATTGTGTGTAGTAAATATGCTAGGCTAAAGGCTTCCATTAACAACATATTGTGTGTAGTAAATATGCTAGGCTAAAGGCATTAACAACCATTGACAACCTATTGTGTGTAGTAAATATGCTAGGCTAAAGGCTTCCATTAACAACCTATTGTGTGTAGTAAATATGCTAGGCTAAAGGCTTCCAAAGTAAATATGCTAGGCTTCCATTAACCTATTGTGTGTAGTAAATATGCTAGGCTAAAGGCTTCCATTAACAACCTATTGTGTGTAGTAAATATGCTAGGCTAAAGGCTTCCAGTAACAACCTATTGTGTGTAGTAAATATGCTAGGCTAAAGGCTTCCATTAACAACCTATTGTGTGTAGTAAATATGCTAGGCTAAAGGCGTCCATTAACTATTGTGTGTAGTAAATAACCTATTGTGTGTAGTAAATATGCTAGGCTAAAGGCTTCCATTAACAACCTATTGTGTGTAGTAAATATGCTAGGCTAAAGGCTTCCATTAACAACCTATTGTGTGTAGTAAATATGCTAGGCTAAAGGCTTCCATTAACAACCTATTGTGTGTAGTAAATATTAGGCATTGACAACCTATTGTGTGTAGTAAATATGCTAGGCTAAAGGCTTCCATTAACAACCTATTGTGTGCTTCCATTAACAACCTAGTAAATATGCTAGGCTAAAGGCTTCCATTAACAACCTATTGTGTGTAGTAAATATGCTAGGCTAAAGGCTTCCATTAACAACCCATTAACAACATATTGTGTGTAGTAAATATGCTAGGCTAAAGGCTTCCATTAACAACCTGTGTGTGTAGTAAATATGCTAGGCTAAAGGCTTCCATTAACAACCTATTGTGTGTAGTAAATATGCTAGGCTAAAGGCTTCCATTAACAACCTATTGTGTGTAGTAAATATGCTAGGCTAAAGGCTTCCATTAACAACCTATTGTGTGTAGTAAATATGCTAGGCTAAAGGCTTCCATTAACAACCTATTGTGTGTAGTAAATATGCTAGGCTAAAGGCTTCCATTAACAACCTATTGTGTGTAGTAAATATGCTAGGCTAAAGGCTTCCATTAACAACCTATTGTGTGTAGTAAATATGCTAGGCTAAAGGCTTCCATTAACAACCTATTGTGTGTAGTAAATATGCTAGGCTAAAGGCTTCCATTAACAACCTATTGTGTGTAGTAAATATGCTAGGCTAAAGGCTTCCATTAACAACCTATTGTGTGTAGTAAATATGCTAGGCTAAAGGCTTCCATTAACAACCTATTGTGTGTAGTAAATATGCTAGGCTAAAGGCTTCCATTAACAACCTATTGTGTGTAGTATATATGCTAGGCTAAAGGCTTCCATTAACAACCTAGTGTGTGTAGTAAATATGCTAGGCTAAAGGCTTCCATTAACAACCTATTGTGTGTAGTAAATATGCTAGGCTAAAGGCTTCCATTAACAACCTAGTGTGTGTAGTAACTATGCTAGGCTAAAGGCTTCCATTAACAACCTATTGTGTGTAGTAAATATGCTAGGCTAAAGGCTTCCATTAACAACCTATTGTGTGTAGTAAATATGCTAGGCTAAAGGCTTCCATTAACAACCTATTGTGTGTAGTAAATATGCTAGGCTAAAGGCTTCCATTAACAACCTATTTGGATAATGTGCTATTTATATTTTGCTAATCTGACGCTGCTCATGTTGTGGATTTTCAGTAGTGCCACATTGGGGGGAAATGTTGTCATTTGCTGGGTCTTGCTATTACATTTTTTGGGGGGAAACGTGAGGAGGGTTCCTGGGACAGTCCCAGGATCCCGGTTGCTCATTTTAATCCCTGGTGGGAACTGCCATCACTGGAGACCAGGGATTAGAGAGAGAGAGAGAAGCAGGGGGCCCTGTATTGGAGGACAACATGTCCACCCCCTAGTTACTTACACTCTAATGGAGGTGGGTACTGCATCCCCAATGGCAGCCTATTCCCTAAATAGTGCACTGATTTTGACCACAGCCCCATGGGAACAAGGGGTCATTTGGGACACAGACTTTGAGTCTGATAAAGGTACCGCTGCATTTAGAAAGTCAAGTTGTCAAGTGGTGGTGGATACAACCAGGGCCTTTCTCTGAAAACACACACACACACACACATAACAACGCTTCCTGATGAATATACAATTTCCCAGGGGGCAGGCAGTGCCCCAGAACTGGAGCAGAGCAGAGAGGAGGCCCCCAACCTACAAAGAGAGGGGAGGCTTTGTTTAGCCAGGAGACAGGAAGGTTGGAACACTGGCTACTGTGTACAACTGTTGGAGAGGTGGAGGAGGGGAGGAGGTGGAGGAGAGGAGGGGAGGATGACAGGAGGGATGGAGGAGGGGAGGAAGAGGAGGAGGAGAGGAGGAGGGGATGACAGGAAGGAAAGAGGAGGAGAGGAGGAGGAGAGGGCTACACTGTAGTACTGCTGGAGAGGAGGAGGAGGAGAGGAAGAGGAGGAGAGGAGGAAGAGAGGAAGAGGAGGAGAGGAGGAGGAGAGGGCTACACTGTAGTACTGCTGGAAAGGAGGAGGAGGAGAGGAAGAGGAGGAGAGGAGGAGGAGATGGCTACACTGTAGTACTGCTGGAGAGGAGGAGGAGAGGAAGAGGAGGAGAGGAGGAGGCGAGGGCGACACTAGTACTGCTGGAGAGGATGAGGAGAGGGAGAGGAAGAGGGGGAGAGGAGGAGGAAGAGGGAGAGGAGAGGAGAACCAGCAATGGAAGAGGAGGGGAAGAGAAGGATACAGTCTAGTACTGCTGGAGAGGAGAGGAGGGGAGGAGAGGAGGGGATGAGGGGGGAGGAAGAGGAGTGGAGGGTGCTAGAGTGTAGTACTGCTGGAGTCGAGGAGGAGGAGGAGGAGGACCAGGAAGTTAAGAGGAGAGGAGGGGAATTGACGCTTCTAACACTATGATGCAGAGGGGGTTCCCAAACACAGTGCCATAGACTTCTGGAGGCCAGGTGAGTTTTATTCTAATTCAGAAGTGCTTGTGGTGGTTGTGGTGGTGGTTGTGGTAGCTGTAGTGGTTGTAGCTGTAGTGATTGTGGTAGTTGTAGTGGTTGTAGTGGTTGTGGTAGCTGTAGTGGTGGTGGTGATTGTGGTAGCTGTAGGGGTTGTGGTAGCTGTAGGGGTGGTTGTGGTAGCTGTAGGGGTTGTGGTAGCTGTAGGGGTTGTGGTTGTGGTAGCTGTAGTGGTTGTGGTTGTGGTAGCTGTAGTGGTGGTTGTGGTAGCTTTAGTGGTTGTGGTAGCTGTAGGGGTTGTGGTAGCTGTAGGGGATGTGGTTGTGGTAGCTGTAGTGGTGGTTGTGGTTGCTTTAGTGGTTGTGGTAGCTGTAAGGGTTGTGGTAACTGTAGGGGTTGTGGTAGCTGTAGTGGTGGTTGTGGTGGTTGTGGTAGCTGTGGTGGTTGTGGTGATTGTGGTAACTGTAGGGGTTGTGGTGGTTGTGGTAGCTGTAGTGGTTGTGGTAGCTGTAGTGGCTGTGGTAGCTGTAGGGGTTGTGATAGCTTCCAGTTGAAGCTCGCATCCGCTACAAGACCATGGTGCTTGCCTACGGAGCTGTGAGGGGAACGGCACCGCAGTACCTCCAGGCTCTGATCAGGCCCTACACCCAAGCAAGGGCACTGCGTTCATCCACCTCTGGCCTGCTCGCCTCCCTACCATTGAGGAAGTACAGTTCCCGCTCAGCCCAGTCAAAACTGTTCGCTGCTCTGGCCCCCCAATGGTGGAACAAACTCCCTCACGACGCCAGGACAGCGGAGTCAATCACCACCTTCCGGAGACACCTGAAACCCCACCTCTTCAAGGAATACCTAGGATAGGATAAGTAATCCTTCTCACCACCCCCCCTTAATGATTTAGATGCACTATTGTAAAGTGGCTGTTCCACTGGATGTCAGAAGGTGAATTCACCAATTTGTAAGTCGCTCTGGATAAGAGCGTCTTCTAAATGACTTAAATGTAAATGTAAATGTATAGCTGTAGTGGTGGTTGTGGTAGCTGTAGTGGTTGTGGTAGCTGTATTGGTTGTGGTGGTTGTGGTAGCTGTAGTGGTTGTGGTAGCTGTAGTGGTGGTTGTGGTAGCTGTAGTGGCTGTGGTAGCTGTAGGGGTTGTGGTCATTGTGGTAGCTGTAGTAGCTTGTGGTGATTGTGGTAGCTGTAGTGGTTGTGGTGGTTGTGGTAGGTGTAGTGGTGATTGTGGTAGCTGTAGGGGTTGTGGTAGCTGTAGTGGTGGTTGTGGTTGCTTTAGTGGTTGTGGTAGCTGTAGGGGTTGTGGTAGCTGTAGGGGTTGTGGTAGCTGTAGTGGTGGTTGTGGTGGTTGTGGTAGCTGTGGTGGTTGTGGTGATTGTGGTAACTGTAGGGGTTGTGGTGGTTGTGGTAGCTGTAGTGGTTGTGGTAGCTGTAGTGGCTGTGGTAGCTGTAGGGGTTGTGATAGCTGTAGTGGTGGTTGTGGTAGCTGTAGTGGTTGTGGTAGCTGTATTGGTTGTGGTGGTTGTGGTAGCTGTAGTGGTTGTGGTAGCTGTAGTGGTGGTTTTGGTAGCTGTAGTGGCTGTGGTAGCTGTAGGGGTTGTGGTCATTGTGGTAGCTGTAGTAGCTTGTGGTGATTGTGGTAGCTGTAGTGGTTGTGGTGGTTGTGGTAGGTGTAGTGGTGATTGTGGTAGCTGAAGTGGTTGTGGAAGCTGTAGGGGTTGTGGTAGCTGTAGTGGTTGTGATGGTTGTGGTAGCTGTAGTGGTGATTGTGGTAGCTGTGGTGGTTGTGGTGATTGTGGTAGCTGTAGTGGTTGTGGTGATTGTGGTAGCTGTAGTGGTTGTGGTGGTTGTGGTGATTGTGGTAGCTGAAGTGGTTGTGGTAGCTGTAGTGGTAGTGTTAGCTGTTGTGGTGGTTATGGTAGCTGTAGTGATTGTGGTAGCTGTAGTGATTGTGGTGGTCGTGGTAGCTGTAGTGGTTGTGGTAGCTGTAGGGGTTGTGATAGCTGTAGTGGTGGTTGTGGTAGCTGTAGTGGTTGTGGTCATTGTGGTAGCTGTAGTAGCTTGTGGTGATTGTGGTAGCTGTAGTGGTTGTGGTGGTTGTGGTAGGTTTAGTGGTGATTGTGGTAGCTGAAGTGATTGTGGAAGCTGTAGGGGTTGTGGTAGCTGTAGTGGTTGTGATGGTTGTGGTAGCTGTAGTGGTGTTTGTGGTAGCTGTGGTGGTTGTGGTGATTGTGGTGATTGTGGTAGCTGTAGTGGTTGTGGTAGCTGTAGTGGTTGTGGTAGCTGTAGTGGTGGTTGTGGTAGCTGTAGTGGTTGTGGTTGTGGTAGCTGTAGGGGTTGTGGTAGCTGTAGTGTTTGTGGTGGTTGTGGTGATTGGGGTAGCTGTAGTGGTTGTGGTGGTTGTGGTGATTGTGGTAGCTGTAGTGGTTGTGGTGGTTGTGGTAGCTGTAGTGGTTATGGTGGTTGTGGTGATTGTGGTAGCTGTAGTGGTGGTTGTGGTAGCTGTTGTTGTTGTGGTGGTTGTGGTAGCTGTAGTGATGGTTGTGGTATCTGTAGTGGTGTTTGTGGTAGCTGTAGTGTTTGTGGTGGTTGTGGTGATTGTGGTAGTTGTAGTGGTTGTGGTGGTAGCTGTTGTTGTTGTGGTGATTGTGGTAGCTGTAGTGATTGTGGTGGTTGTGGTAGCTGTAGTGGTTGTGGTAGCTGTAGTGGTGGTTGTGGTAGCTGTATTGGTTGTAGGGGTTGTGGTAGCTGTAGGGGTTGTGGTGGTTGTGGTAGCTGTAGTGGTTGTGGTAGCTGTAGTGGTGGTTGTGGTAGCTGTTGTTGTTGTGGTGATTGTGGTAGCTGTAGTGGTGATTGTGGTGATTGTGGTAGCTGTAGTGGTGATTGTGTTTGTTGTGGTAGCTGTAGTGGTGGTTGTGGTATCTGTAGTGGTGATTGTGGTGGTTGTGGTATCTGTAGTGGTGATTGTGGTGATTGTGGTAGCTGTTGTGGTGGTTGTGGTGATTGTGGTAGCTGTTGTGGTGGTTGTGGTAGCTGGAGTGATTGTGGTGGTTGTGGTAGCTGTAGTGGTTGTGGTCATTGTGGTAGCTGTAGTAGCTAAATGACTTAAATGTAAATGTAAATGTAAATGTAGTAGCTTGTGGTGATTGTGGTAGCTGTTGTGGTTGTGGTGGTTGTGGTAGCTGTAGTGTTGATTGTGGAAGCTGTCGTGGTTGTAGGGGTTGTGGTAGCTGAAGTGGTTGTGGAAGCTGTAGGGGTTGTGGTGATTGTGGTAGCTGTAGTGATTGTGGTGGTTGTGGTAGCTGTAGTGGTTGTGGTAGCTGTAGTGGTGGTTGTGGTAGCTGTAGTGGTTGTAAGGGTTGTGGTAGCTGTAGGGGTTGTGGTGGTTGTGGTAGCTGTAGTGGTTGTGGTAGCTGTAGTGGTTGTGGTAGCTGTAGTGGTGGTTGTGGTAGCTGTTGTTGTTGTGGTGATTGTGGTAGCTGTAGTGGTGATTGTGGTGGTTGTGGTAGCTTTAGTGGTGATTGTGTTTGTTGTGGTAGCTGTAGTGGTGGTTGTGGTATCTGTAGTGGTAATTGTGGTGGTTGTGGTATCTGTAGTGGTGATTGTGGTGATTGTGGTAGCTGTTGTGGTGGTTGTGGTGATTGTGGTAGCTGTAGTGGTTGTGGTGATTGTGGTAGCTGGAGTGATTGTGGTGGTTGTGGTAGCTGTAGTGGTTGTGGTCATTGTGGTAGCCGTAGTAGCTTGTGGTGATTGTGGTAGCTGTAGTGGTTGTGGTGGTTGTGGTAGCTGTAGTGGTGATTGTGGAAGCTGTCATGGTTGTAGGAGTTGTGGTAGCTGAAGTGGTTGTGGAAGCTGTAAGGGTTGTGGGTTGTGGTAGCTGTAGTGGTTGTGGTTGTGATGGTTGTGGTAGCTGTAGTGGTGATTGTGGTAGCTGTAGTGGTTGTGGTAGCGATAGTGGTTGTGGTAGCTGTAGGGGTTGTGGTAGCTGTAGGGGTTGTGGTAGCTGTAGTGGTGGTTGTGGTGATTGTGGTAGCTGTAGTAGGTTGTGGTGATTGTGGTAGCTGTAGGGATTGTGGTAGCTGTAGGGATTGTGGTAGCTGTAGGGGTTGTGGTAGCTGTAGGGGTTGTAGTGGTTGTGGGGGGGGGGGGGGACAACCCGGATGTGGGAGGGGTGATGCTGGATGGAGGCCCAGAATTTGTTTTCTCCCTCTCCCCCCTCTCTCTCTCCTTCCTCCCTCCACCCCTCCTTTCCATCCTTCCTCCTTTAGTCCCGATAAATCACCTCTGTTAAGACATGGCCCATAGGGGAGCTATACCCTCCCTCTATTCCTCCCTCCACCCCCCCTTCCTCCTTTCCATCCTTCCTCCTTTAAAAGCAGGATCCTGAAGTATCCATCAACCAGAGTCCTTCTCTGGCTCTAATGGATTGCCATGCTCCTGCACAAAAAAATCATTTGTAAACAGCAAAGTTAAAGTTCTTTGGGTGCCAGGCGATGGCTGCATAGCAACCGACCAGTGGAGGGGCAACCGACCAGTGGAGGAGCAATGAGCCTTATGAACTTCCTCTCCAGGGAGGTCGGCCATCAAGACTATAGAGGAGGGAAAACAATCTCTAGTGTCTCTTGCGTTCCAAAATGTTGCCTATACTGTACTACTTTTGATCTGAGAGAGAGAGAGAGAGAGAGAGAGAGAGAGAGAGAGAGAGAGAGAGAGAGAGAGAGAGAGAGAGAGAGAGAGAGAGAGAGAGAGAGAGAGACACACAGACAGACAGACAGACAGACAGACAGACAGACAGACAGACAGACAGACAGACAGACAGAGCAATGACGTCGTTCAACATCTATTCCACGTTGGTTCCAATGTAATCCAAAGTGATTTGGAAACACCATTGATTCAACCAGTGTGTGTGGGGAGGGAGAGAGAGAGGGCCCTGGTCCATTATATATGGGATGAGAGAGAGAGAGAGGGCCCTGGTCCATTATATATGGGATGAGAGAGAGAGAGGGCCCTGGTCCATTATATATGGGATGAGAGAGAGAGAGAGAGGGCCCTGGTCCATTATATATGGGATGAGAGAGAGAGAGGGCCCTGGTCCATTATATATGGGATGAGAGAGAGAGAGGGCCCTGGTCCATTATATATGGGATGAGAGAGAGGGCCCTGGTCCATTATATATGGGATGAGAGAGAGAGAGGGCCCTGGTCCATTATATATGGGATGAGAGAGGGCCCTGGTCCATTATATATGGGATGAGAGAGGGCCCTGGTCCATTATATAGAGAGAGAGAGGGCCCTGGTCCATTATATATGGGATGAGAGAGAGAGAGGGCCCTGGTCCATTATATATGGGATGAGAGAGGGGGCCCTGGTCCATTATATATGGGATGAGAGAGAGAGAGGGCCCTGGTCCATTATATATGGGATGAGAGAGAGAGAGGGCCCTGGTCCATTATATATGGGATGAGAGAGAGAGAGGGCCCTGGTCCATTATATATGGGATGAGAGAGAGAGGGCCCTGGTCCATTATATATGGGATGAGAGAGAGAGAGGGCCCTGGTCCATTATATATGGGATGGGTCCATATATATGGGATGAGAGAGAGAGGGCCCTGGTCCATTATATATGGGATGAGAGGGCCCTGGTCCATTATATATGGGATGAGAGAGAGAGGGCCCTGGTCCATTATATATGGGATGAGAGAGAGAGGGCCCTGGTCCATTATATATGGGATGAGAGAGAGAGAGGGCCCTGGTCCATTATATATGGGATGAGAGAGAGAGGGCCCTGGTCCATTATATATGGGATGAGAGAGAGGGCCCTGGTCCATTATATATGGGAGAGGGCCCTGGATGGGAGAGAGAGGGCCCTGGTCCATTATATATGGGATGAGAGAGAGAGAGGGCCCTGGTCCATTATATATGGGATGAGAGAGAGAGGGCCCTGGTCCATTATATATGGGATGAGTCCATTATATATGGGAGAGAGAGAGAGGGCCCTGGTCCATTATATATGGGATGAGAGAGAGAGGGCCCTGGTCCATTATATATGGGATGAGAGAGAGAGAGGGCCCTGGTCCATTATATATGGGATGGGAGGGCCCTGGTCCATTATATATGGGATGAGAGAGAGGGCCCTGGTCCATTATATATGGGATGAGAGAGAGAGAGGGCCCTGGTCCATTATATATGGGATGAGAGAGAGAGGGCCCTGGTCCATTATATATGGGATGAGAGAGAGAGAGGGCCCTGGTCCATTATATATGGGATGAGAGAGAGAGGGCCCTGGTCCATTATATATGGGATGAGAGAGAGAGGGCCCTGGTCCATTATATATGGGATGAGAGAGAGAGAGGGCCCTGGTCCATTATATATGGGATGGAGAGGGCCCTGGTCCATTATATATGGGATGAGAGAGAGAGAGGGCCCTGGTCCATTATATATGGGATGAGAGAGAGGGCCCTGGTCCATTATATATGGGATGAGAGAGAGAGGGCCCTGGTCCATTATATATGGGATGAGAGAGAGAGAGGGCCCTGGTCCATTATATATGGGATGAGAGAGAGAGAGGGCCCTGGTCCATTATATATGGGATGAGAGAGAGGGCCCTGGTCCATTATATATGGGATGAGAGAGAGAGGGCCCTGGTCCATTATATATGGGATGAGAGAGAGAGGGCCCTGGTCCATTATATATGGGATGAGAGAGAGAGAGGGCCCTGGTCCATTATATATGGGATGAGAGAGAGGGCCCTGGTCCATTATATATGGGATGAGAGAGAGGGCCCTGGTCCATTATATATGGGATGAGAGAGAGAGGGCCCTGGTCCATTATATATGGGATGAGAGAGAGAGAGGGCCCTGGTCCATTATATATGGGATGAGAGAGAGAGAGGGCCCTGGTCCATTATATATGGGATGAGAGAGAGAGGGCCCTGGTCCATTATATATGGGATGAGAGAGAGAGGGCCCTGGTCCATTATATATGGGATGAGAGAGAGAGAGGGCCCTGGTCCATTATATATGGGATGAGAGAGAGAGGGCCCTGGTCCATTATATATGGGATGAGAGAGAGAGGGCCCTGGTCCATTATATATGGGATGAGAGAGAGAGAGCCCTGGTCCATTATATATGGGATGAGAGAGAGAGGGCCCTGGTCCATTATATATGGGATGAGAGGGCCCTGGTCCATTATATATGGGATGAGAGAGGGCCCTGGTCCATTATATATGGGATGAGAGAGAGAGAGGGCCCTGGTCCATTATATATGGGATGAGAGAGAGAGAGGGCCCTGGTCCATTATATATGGGATGAGAGAGAGAGAGGGCCCTGGTCCATTATATATGGGATGAGAGAGAGAGGGCCCTGGTCCATTATATATGGGATGAGAGAGAGAGAGGGCCCTGGTCCATATGGGATAGGGCCCTGGTCCATATGGGATGGGATGAGAGAGAGAGGGCCCTGGTCCATTATATATGGGATGAGAGAGAGAGAGGGCCCTGGTCCATTATATATGGGATGAGAGAGAGAGAGGGCCCTGGTCCATTATATATGGGATGAGAGAGAGAGAGGGCCCTGGTCCATTATATATGGGATGAGAGAGAAGGCCCTGGTCCATTATATATGGGATGAGAGAGAGGGCCCTGGTATGGGATGAGAGAGAGAGAGGGCCCTGGTCCATTATATGGGATGAGAGAGAGAGGGCCCTGGTCCATTATATATGGGATGAGAGAGAGAGAGGGCCCTGGTCCATTATATATGGGATGAGAGAGAGAGGGCCCTGGTCCATTATATATGGGATGAGAGAGGGCCCTGGTCCATTATATATGGGATGAGAGAGAGAGGGCCCTGGTCCATTATATATGGGATGAGAGAGAGAGGGCCCTGGTCCATTATATATGGGATGAGAGAGATTATATATGGGATGAGAGAGAGAGGGCCCTGGTCCATTATATATGGGATGAGAGAGAGAGGGCCCTGGTCCATTATATATGGGATGAGAGAGAGAGAGGGCCCTGGTCCATTATATATGGGATGAGAGAGGGCCCTGGTCCATTATATATGGGATGAGAGAGAGAGGGCCCTGGTCCATTATATATGGGATGAGAGAGAGGGCCCTGGTCCATTATATATGGGATGAGAGAGAGGGCCCTGGTCCATTATATATGGGATGAGAGAGAGAGGGCCCTGGTCCATTATATATGGGATGAGAGGCCCTGGTCCATTATATATGGGATTAGGGCCCTGGTCCATTATATATGGGATGATGAGAGAGAGGGCCCTGGTCCATTATATATGGGATGAGAGAGAGAGAGGGCCCTGGTCCATTATATATGGGATGAGAGAGAGAGGGCCCTGGTCCATTATATATGGGATGAGAGAGAGGGCCCTGGTCCATTATATATGGGATGAGAGAGAGAGGGCCCTGGTCCATTATATATGGGATGAGAGAGAGAGAGGGCCCTGGTCCATTATATATGGGATGAGAGAGAGAGAGGGCCCTGGTCCATTATATATGGGATGAGAGAGAGAGAGGGCCCTGGTCCATTATATATGGGATGAGAGAGAGAGGGCCCTGGTCCATTATATATGGGATGAGAGAGAGGGCCCTGGTCCATTATATATGGGATGAGAGAGAGAGAGGGCCCTGGTCCATTATATATGGGATGAGAGAGAGAGAGGGCCCTGGTCCAGAGAGGGCCCTGGTCCATTATATATGGGATGAGAGAGAGAGGGCCCTGGTCCATTATATATGGGATGAGAGAGAGAGAGGGCCCTGGTCCATTATATATGGGATGAGAGAGGGCCCTGGTCCATTATATATGGGATGAGAGAGAGAGGGCCCTGGTCCATTATATATGGGAGAGAGGGCCCTGGTCCATTATATATGGGATGAGAGAGAGAGGGCCCTGGTCCATTATATATGGGATGAGAGAGAGAGAGGGGGCCCTGGTCCATTATATATGGGATGAGAGAGAGAGGGCCCTGGTCCATTATATATGGGATAGAGAGGGCCCTGGTCCATTATATATGGGATGAGAGAGAGAGGGCCCTGGTCCATTATATATGGGATGAGAGAGAGAGGGCCCTGGTCCATTATATATGGGATGAGAGAGAGAGGGCCCTGGTCCATTATATATGGGATGAGAGAGGGCCCTGGTCCATTATATATGGGATGAGAGAGAGAGAGGGCCCTGGTCCATTATATATGGGATGAGAGAGAGAGGGCCCTGGTCCATTATATATGGGATGAGAGAGAGAGAGGGCCCTGGTCCATTATATATGGGATGAGAGAGAGAGAGGGCTCTGGTCCATTATATATGGGATGAGAGAGAGAGGGCCCTGGTCCATTATATATGGGATGAGAGAGAGAGGGCCCTGGTCCATTATATATGGGATGAGAGAGAGAGAGGGCCCTGGTCCATTATATATGGGATGAGAGAGAGAGGGCCCTGGTCCATTATATATGGGATGAGAGAGAGAGAGGGCCCTGGTCCATTATATATGGGAGAGAGAGAGGGCCCTGGTCCATTATATATGGGATGAGAGAGAGGGCCCTGGTCCATTATATATGGGAGAGAGAGGGCCCTGGTCCATTATATATGGGATGAGAGAGAGAGGGCCCTGGTCCATTATATATGGGATGAGAGAGAGGGCCCTGGTCCATTATATATGGGATGAGAGAGAGAGGGCCCTGGTCCATTATATATGGGATGGAGATGAGAGAGAGGGCCCTGGTCCATTATATATGGGATGAGAGAGAGAGGGCCCTGGTCCATTATATATGGGATGAGAGAGAGAGGGCCCTGGTCCATTATATATGGGATGAGAGAGAGAGGGCCCTGGTCCATTATATATGGGATGAGAGAGAGAGGGCCCTGGTCCATTATATATGGGATGAGAGAGAGAGAGGGCCCTGGTCCATTATATATGGGATGAGAGAGAGAGAGGGCCCTGGTCCATTATATATGGGATGAGAGAGAGAGAGGGCCCTGGTCCATTATATATGGGATGAGAGAGAGGGCCCTGGTCCATTATATATGGGATGAGAGAGAGAGAGGGCCCTGGTCCATTATATATGGGATGAGAGAGAGAGAGGGCCCTGGTCCATTATATATGGGATGAGAGAGAGAGGGCCCTGGTCCATTATATATGGGATGAGAGAGAGAGGGCCCTGGTCCATTATATATGGGATGAGAGAGAGAGAGGGCCCTGGTCCATTATATATGGGATGAGAGAGAGAGGGCCCTGGTCCATTATATGGGATGAGAGAGAGGGCCCTGGTCCATTATATATGGGATGAGAGAGAGAGGGCCCTGGTCCATTATATATGGGATGAGAGAGAGAGAGGGCCCTGGTCCATTATATATGGGATGAGAGAGAGAGAGGGCCCTGGTCCATTATATATGGGATGAGAGAGAGAGAGGGCCCTGGTCCATTATATATGGGATGAGAGAGAGAGAGGGCCCTGGTCCATTATATATGGGATGAGAGAGAGAGAGGGCCCTGGTCCATTATATATGGGATGAGAGAGAGAGAGGGCCCTGGTCCATTTATATGGGATATGGGATGATGGGAGAGAGAGGGCCCTGGTCCATTATATATGGGATGAGAGAGAGAGGGCCCTGGTCCATATATGGGATGAGAGAGGGGGCCCTGGGATGGGATGAGAGAGAGAGGGCCCTGGTCCATTATATATGGGATGAGAGAGAGAGAGGGGCCCTGGTCCATTATATATGGGATGAGAGAGAGAGAGGGCCCTGGTCCATTATATATGGGATGAGAGAGGGCCCTGGTCCATTATATATGGGATGAGAGAGAGGGCCCTGGTCCATTATATGGGATGAGAGAGAGAGGGCCCTGGTCCATTATATATGGGATGAGAGAGAGGGCCCTGGTCCATTATATATGGGATGAGATGGGATGAGAGAGAGAGGGCCCTGGTCCATTATATATGGGATGAGAGAGAGAGGGCCCTGGTCCATTATATATGGGATGAGAGAGAGAGGGCCCTGGTCCATTATATATGGGATGAGAGAGAGAGAGGGCCCTGGTCCATTATATATGGGATGAGAGAGAGAGGGCCCTGGTCCATTATATATGGGATGAGAGAGAGAGAGAGGGCCCTGGTCCATTATATATGGGATGAGAGAGAGAGAGGGCCCTGGTCCATTATATATGGGATGAGAGAGGGCCCTGGTCCATTATATATGGGATGAGAGAGAGAGAGAGGGCCCTGGTCCATTATATATGGGATGAGAGAGAGAGGGCCCTGGTCCATTATATATGGGATGAGAGAGAGAGGGCCCTGGTCCATTATATATGGGATGAGAGAGGGCCCTGGTCCATTATATATGGGATGAGAGAGAGAGGGCCCTGGTCCATTATATATGGGATGAGAGAGAGAGAGGGCCCTGGTCCATTATATATGGGATGAGAGAGAGAGAGGGCCCTGGTCCATTATATATGGGATGAGAGAGAGAGGGCCCTGGTCCATTATATATGGGATGAGAGAGAGAGAGAGAGAGGGCCCTGGTCCATTATATATGGGATGAGAGAGAGAGAGGGCCCTGGTCCATTATATATGGGATGAGAGAGAGAGGGCCCTGGTCCATTATATATGGGATGAGAGAGAGAGGGCCCTGGTCCATTATATATGGGATGAGAGAGAGAGGGGCCCTGGTCCATTATAGATGAGAGAGAGAGGCCCTGGTCCATTATATATGGGATGAGAGAGAGAGGGCCCTGGTCCATTATATATGGGATGAGAGAGAGAGAGGGCCCTGGTCCATTATATATGGGATGAGGGCCCTGGTCCATTATATATGGGATGAGAGAGAGGGCCCTGGTCCATTATATATGGGATGAGAGAGAGAGGGCCCTGGTCCATTATATATGGGATGAGAGAGAGAGGGCCCTGGTCCATTATATATGGGATGAGAGAGAGAGAGGGCCCTGGTCCATTATATATGGGATGAGAGAGAGAGGGCCCTGGTCCATTATATATGGGATGAGAGAGAGAGGGCCCTGGTCCATTATATATGGGATGAGAGAGAGGGCCCTGGTCCATTATATATGGGATAGGGCCCTGGGGATGAGAGAGAGAGAGGGCCCTGGTCCATTATATATGGGATGAGAGAGAGAGGGCCCTGGTCCATTATATATGGGATGAGAGAGAGAGAGGGCCCTGGTCCATTATATATGGGATGAGAGAGAGAGAGGGGGATATATGGGATGAGAGAGAGAGGGCCCTGGTCCATTATATATGGGATGAGAGAGAGAGAGGGTCCTGGTCCATTATATATGGGATGAGAGAGAGAGAGGGCCCTGGTCCATTATATATGGGATGAGAGAGAGAGGGCCCTGGTCCATTATATATGGGATGAGAGAGAGAGGGCCCTGGTCCATTATATATGGGATGAGAGAGAGAGAGGGCCCTGGTCCATTATATATGGGATGAGAGAGAGAGAGGGCCCTGGTCCATTATATATGGGATGAGAGAGAGAGAGGGCCCTGGTCCATTATATATGGGATGAGAGAGAGAGAGAGGGCCCTGGTCCATTATATATGGGATGAGAGAGAGAGGGCCCTGGTCCATTATATATGGGATGAGATAGGGGGCCCTGGTCCATTATATATGGGATGAGAGAGAGAGAGAGGGCCCTGGTCCATTATATATGGGATGAGAGAGAGGGCCCTGGTCCATTATATATGGGAGAGAGGGCCCTGGTCCATTATATATGGGATGAGAGAGAGAGAGGGCCCTGGTCCATTATATATGGGATGAGAGAGAGAGGGCCCTGGTCCATTATATATGGGATGAGAGAGAGAGAGGGCCCAGGTCCATTATATATGGGATGAGAGAGGGCCCTGGTCCATTATATATGGGATGAGAGAGAGAGGGCCCTGGTCCATTATATATGGGATGAGAGAGAGAGGGCCCTGGTCCATTATATATGGGATGAGAGAGAGAGGGCCCTGGTCCATTATATATGGGATGAGGGCCCTGGTCCATTATATATGGGATGAGAGAGAGGGGCCCTGGTCCATTATATATGGGATGAGAGAGAGAGGGCCCTGGTCCATTATATATGGGGGAGAGAGAGGGCCCTGGTCCATTATATGGGATAGAGAGAGAGAGGGCCCTGGGGAGAGAGGGCCCTGGTCCATTATATATGGGATGAGAGAGGGCCCTGGTCCATTATATATGGGATGAGAGAGAGAGGGCCCTGGTCCATTATATATGGGATGAGAGAGAGAGAGGGCCCTGGTCCATTATATATGGGATGAGAGAGAGAGAGGGCCCTGGTCCATTATATATGGGATAGGGCCCTGGTCCATTATATATGGGATGAGAGAGAGAGGGCCCTGGCCCTGGTCCATTATATATGGGATGAGAGAGAGGGCCCTGGTCCATTATATATGGGATGAGAGAGAGAGGGCCCTGGTCCATTATATATGGGATGAGAGAGAGAGAGGGCCCTGGTCCATTATATATGGGATGAGAGAGAGAGAGGGCCCTGGTCCATTATATATGGGATGGGCCCTGGTCCATTATATATGGGATGAGAGAGAGAGGGCCCTGGTCCATTATATATGGGATGAGAGAGAGAGAGGGCCCTGGTCCATTATATATGGGGATGAGAGAGAGAGGGCCCTGGTCCATTATATATGGGATGAGAGAGAGAGAGGGCCCTGGTCCATTATATATGGGATGGGAGAGAGAGGGCCCTGGTCCATTATATATGGGATGAGAGAGAGAGGGCCCTGGTCCATTATATATGGGATGAGAGAGAGAGAGAGGGCCCTGGTCCATTATATATGGGATGAGAGAGAGAGAGGGCCCTGGTCCATTATATATGGGATGAGAGAGAGAGAGAGAGAGAGAGAGGGCCCTGGTCCATTATATATGGGATGAGAGAGAGAGAGGGCCCTGGTCCATTATATATGGGATGAGAGAGAGAGGGCCCTGGTCCATTATATATGGGATGAGAGAGAGAGAGGGCCCTGGTCCATTATATATGGGATGAGAGAGAGAGGGCCCTGGTCCATTATATATGGGATGAGAGAGAGAGGGCCCTGGTCCATTATATATGGGATGAGAGAGAGAGGGCCCTGGTCCATTATATATGGGATGGTCCATTATATATGGGAGAGAGAGAGAGGGGCCCTGGTCCATTATATATGGGATGAGAGAGAGAGAGGGCCCTGGTCCATTATATATGGGATGAGAGAGAGAGGGCCCTGGTCCATTATATATGGGATGAGAGAGAGAGAGGGCCCTGGTCCATTATATATGGGATGAGAGAGAGAGAGGGCCCTGGTCCATTATATATGGGATGAGGGCCCTGGTCCATTATATATGGGATGAGAGAGAGAGGGCCCTGGTCCATTATATATGGGATGAGAGAGAGAGGGCCCTGGTCCATTATATATGGGATGAGAGAGAGGGCCCTGGTCCATTATATATGGGATGAGAGAGAGAGGGCCCTGGTCCATTATATATGGGATGAGTCCATTATATATGGGAGAGAGAGGGCCCTGGTCCATTATATATGGGATGAGAGAGAGAGAGGGCCCTGGTCCATTATATATGGGATGAGAGAGAGAGAGGGCCCTGGTCCATTATATATGGGATGAGAGAGAGAGAGGGCCCTGGTCCATTATATATGGGATGAGAGAGAGAGAGGGCTCTGGTCCATTATATATGGGATGAGAGAGAGAGGGCCCTGGTCCATTATATATGGGATGAGAGAGAGAGAGGGCCCTGGTCCATTATATATGGGATGAGAGAGAGAGGGCCCTGGTCCATTATATATGGGATGAGAGAGAGAGAGGGCCCTGGTCCATTATATATGGGATGAGAGAGAGAGAGGGCCCTGGTCCATTATATATGGGATGAGAGAGAGAGAGGGCCCTGGTCCATTATATATGGGATGAGAGAGAGAGAGGGCCCTGGTCCATTATATATGGGATGAGAGAGAGAGAGGGCCCTGGTCCATTATATATGGGATGGCCCTGGATGGGATGAGAGAGAGGGCCCTGGTCCATTATATATGGGATGAGAGAGAGAGGGCCCTGGTCCATTATATATGGGATGAGAGAGAGGGCCCTGGTCCATTATATATGGGATGAGAGAGAGAGGGCCCTGGTCCATTATATATGGGATGAGGAGGGCCCTGGTCCATTATATATGGGATGAGAGAGAGGGCCCTGGTCCATTATATATGGGATGAGAGAGAGAGAGGGCCCTGGTCCATTATATATGGGATGAGAGAGAGAGAGGGCCCTGGTCCATTATATATGGGATGAGAGAGAGAGGGCCCTGGTCCATTATATATGGGATGAGAGAGAGAGAGGGCCCTGGTCCATTATATATGGGATGAGAGAGAGAGAGGGCCCTGGTCCATTATATATGGGATGAGAGAGAGAGAGGGCCCTGGTCCATTATTATGGGATATGGGATGAGAGAGAGAGAGGGCCCTGGTCCATTATATATGGGATGAGAGAGAGAGGGCCCTGGTCCATTATATATGGGATGAGAGAGAGAGGGCCCTGGTCCATTATATATGGGATGAGAGAGAGAGAGGGCCCTGGTCCATTATATATGGGATGTCTGGTCCATTATATATGGGATGAGAGAGAGAGGAGGGCCCTGGTCCATTATATATGGGATGAGAGAGAGAGGGCCCTGGTCCATGGTCCATTATATATGGGATGAGAGGGCCCTGGTCCAGATGGGAGAGAGAGGGCCCTGGTCCATTATATATGGGATGAGAGAGAGGGCCCTGGTCCATTATATATGGGGAGAGAGAGAGGGCCCTGGTCCATTATATATGGGATGAGAGAGAGAGGGGCCCATTATATATGGGATGGTCCATTATATATGGGATGAGAGAGAGAGGGCCCTGGTCCATTATATATGGGATGAGAGAGAGAGGGCCCTGGTCCATTATATATGGGATGAGAGGAGGGCCCTGGTCCATTATATATGGGATGAGAGAGAGAGAGGGCCCTGGTCCATTATATATGGGATGAGAGAGAGGGCCCTGGTCCATTATATATGGGATGAGAGAGAGAGGGCCCTGGTCCATTATATATGGGATGAGAGAGAGAGGGCCCTGGTCCATTATATATGGGATGAGAGAGAGAGAGGGCCCTGGTCCATTATATATGGGATGAGAGAGAGAGGGCCCTGGTCCATTATATATGGGATGAGAGAGAGGATGGTCCATTATATATGGGAGAGAGAGAGAGGGCCCTGGTCCATTATATATGGGATGAGAGAGAGGGCCCTGGTCCATTATATATGGGATGAGAGAGAGAGAGGGCCCTGGTCCATTATATATGGGATGAGAGAGAGGGCCCTGGTCCATTATATATGGGATGAGAGAGAGAGGGCCCTGGTCCATTATATATGGGATGAGAGAGAGAGAGAGGGCCCTGGTCCATTATATATGGGATGAGAGAGAGAGGGCCCTGGTCCATTATATATGGGATGAGAGAGAGAGGGCCCTGGTCCATTATATATGGGATGGCCCTGGTCCATTATATATGGGATGAGAGAGAGAGGGGCCCTGGTCCATTATATATGGGATGAGAGAGAGAGAGGGCCCTGGTCCATTATATATGGGATGAGAGAGAGGGGCCCTGGTCCATTATATATGGGATGAGAGAGGGCCCTGGTCCATTATATATGGGATGAGAGAGAGAGGGCCCTGGTCCATTATATATGGGATGAGAGAGAGAGAGGGCCCTGGTCCATTATATATGGGATGAGAGAGAGAGAGAGAGAGAGAGGGCCCTGGTCCATTATATGGGATGGGAGAGGGCCCTGGTCCATTATATATGGGATGAGAGAGAGGGCCCTGGTCCATTATATATGGGATGAGAGATGGGAGAGAGAGGGCCCTGGTCCATTATATATGGGATGAGAGAGGGCCCTGGTCCATTATATATGGGATGAGAGAGAGAGGGCCCTGGTCCATTATATATGGGATGAGAGAGAGAGGGCCCTGGTCCATTATATATGGGATGAGAGAGAGAGAGGGCCCTGGTCCATTATATATGGGATGAGAGAGAGAGAGGGCCCTGGTCCATTATATATGGGATGAGAGAGAGAGAGGGCCCTGGTCCATTATATATGGGATGAGAGAGGGGGCCCTGGTCCATTATATATGGGATGAGAGAGAGGGCCCTGGTCCATTATATATGGGATGAGAGAGAGAGAGGGCCCTGGTCCATTATATATGGGATGAGAGAGAGGGCCCTGGTCCATTATATATGGGATGAGAGAGAGAGGGCCCTGGTCCATTATATATGGGATGAGAGAGAGAGGGCCCTGGTCCATTATATATGGGATGAGAGAGAGAGAGAGGGCCCTGGTCCATTATATATGGGATGGCCCTGGATGGGAGAGAGAGAGGGCCCTGGTCCATTATATATGGGGATGAGAGAGAGGGCCCTGGTCCATTATATATGGGATGAGAGAGAGAGAGAAGGCCCTGATCCATTATATATGGGATGAGAGAGAGAGGGCCCAGGTCCATTATATATGGGATGAGAGAGAGGGCCCTGGCCCATTATATATGGGATGAGAGAGAGAGAGAAGGCCCTGGTCCATTATATATGGGATGAGAGAGAGAGGGCCCTGGTCCATTATATATGGGATGAGAGAGGAGGGCCCTGGTCCATTATATATGGGATGAGAGAGAGAGGGCCCTGGTCCATTATATATGGGATGAGAGAGAGAGGGCCCTGGTCCATTATATATGGGATGAGAGAGAGAGGGCCCTGGTCCATTATATATGGGATGAGAGAGAGAGGGCCCTGGTCCATTATATATGGGATGAGAGAGGGGGCCCTGGTCCATTATATATGGGATGAGAGAGAGAGAGGGCCCTGGTCCATTATATATGGGATGAGAGAGAGAGAGGGCCCTGGTCCATTATATATGGGATGAGAGAGAGGGCCCTGGTCCATTATATATGGGATGAGAGAGAGAGAGGGCCCTGGTCCATTATATATGGGATGAGAGAGAGAGAGGGCCCTGGTCCATTATATATGGGATGAGAGAGAGAGAGGGCCCTGGTCCATATATATGGGATGGGATATATGGGAGAGAGAGGGCCCTGGTCCATTATATATGGGATGAGAGAGAGAGAGGGCCCTGGTCCATTATATATGGGATGAGAGAGAGAGAGGGCCCTGGTCCATTATATATGGGATGAGGGCCCTGGAGAGAGAGAGGGCCCTGGTCCATTATATATGGAGAGAGAGAGGGCCCTGGTCCATTATATATGGGAGAGAGAGAGGGCCCTGGTCCATTATATATGGGATGAGAGAGAGAGAGGGCCCTGGTCCATTATATATGGGATGAGAGAGGGCCCTGGTCCATTATATATGGGATGAGAGAGAGAGGGCCCTGGTCCATTATATATGGGAGAGAGGGCCCTGGTCCATTATATATGGGATGAGAGAGAGAGGGCCCTGGTCCATTATATATGGGATGAGAGAGAGAGAGGGCCCTGGTCCATTATATATGGGATGAGAGAGAGAGAGGGCCCTGGTCCATTATATATGGGATGAGAGAGAGAGAGGGCCCTGGTCCATTATATATGGGATGAGAGAGAGAGAGAGGGCCCTGGTCCATTATATATGGGATGCCCTGGTCCATTATATATGGGATGAGAGAGAGGGCCCTGGTCCATTATATATGGGATGAGAGAGAGAGAGGGCCCTGGTCCATTATATATGGGATGAGAGAGAGGGCCCTGGTCCATTATATATGGGATGAGAGAGAGAGAGGGCCCTGGTCCATTATATATGGGATGAGAGAGAGAGAGGGCCCTGGTCCATTATATATGGGATGAGAGAGAGAGAGGGCCCTGGTCCATTATATATGGGATGAGAGAGAGAGGGCCCTGGTCCATTATATATGGGATGAGAGAGAGAGAGGGCCCTGGTCCATTATATATGGGATGAGAGAGAGAGAGGGCCCTGGTCCATTATATATGGGATGAGAGAGAGGGCCCTGGTCCATTATATATGGGATGAGAGAGAGGGCCCTGGTCCATTATATATGGGATGAGAGAGAGGGCCCTGGTCCATTATATATGGGATGAGAGAGAGAGGGCCCTGGTCCATTATATATGGGATGAGAGAGAGGGCCCTGGTCCATTATATATGGGAGAGAGAGAGGGCCCTGGTCCATTATATATGGGATGAGAGAGAGGGCCCTGGTCCATTATATATGGGATGAGAGAGAGAGAGGGCCCTGGTCCATTATATATGGGATGAGAGAGAGAGGGCCCTGGTCCATTATATATGGGATGAGAGAGAGGGCCCTGGTCCATTATATATGGGAGAGAGAGAGGGCCCTGGTCCATTATATATGGGATGAGAGAGAGGGCCCTGGTCCATTATATATGGGAGAGAGAGGGCCCTGGTCCATTATATATGGGATGAGAGAGAGAGAGGGCCCTGGTCCATTATATATGGGATGAGAGAGAGAGGGCCCTGGTCCATTATATATGGGATGAGAGAGAGAGGGCCCTGGTCCATTATATATGGGATGAGAGAGAGGGCCCTGGTCCATTATATATGGGATGAGAGAGAGAGAGGGCCCTGGTCCATTATATATGGGATGAGAGAGAGAGAGAGGGCCCTGGTCCATTATATATGGGATGAGAGAGAGAGAGGGCCCTGGATGGGAGAGAGAGAGGGCCCTGGTCCATTATATATGGGATGAGAGAGAGGGCCCTGGTCCATTATATATGGGATGAGAGAGAGAGAGAGGGCCCTGGTCCATTATATATGGGATGAGAGAGAGAGGGCCCTGGTCCATTATATATGGGATGAGAGAGAGAGAGGGCCCTGGTCCATTATATATGGGATGAGAGAGAGAGGGCCCTGGTCCATTATATATGGGATGAGAGAGAGAGGGGGCCCTGGTCCATTATATATGGGATGAGAGAGAGAGAGGGTCCTGGTCCATTATATATGGGATGAGAGGGCCCTGGTCCATTATATATGGGAGAGAGAGGGCCCTGGTCCATTATATATGGGATGAGAGAGAGAGAGAGGGCCCTGGTCCATTATATATGGGATGAGAGAGAGGGCCCTGGTCCATTATATATGGGATGAGAGAGAGAGAGGGCCCTGGTCCATTATATATGGGATGAGAGAGAGGGCCCTGGTCCATTATATATGGGATGAGAGAGAGGGCCCTGGTCCATTATATATGGGATGAGAGAGAGGGCCCTGGTCCATTATATATGGGATGAGGGAGAGAGAGGGCCCTGGTCCATTATATATGGGATGGAGAGAGAGAGGGCCCTGGTCCATTATATATGGGATGAGAGAGAGGGCCCTGGTCCATTATATATGGGATGAGAGAGAGAGGGCCCTGGTCCATTATATATGGGATGAGATGGGATGAGAGGAGGGCCCTGGTCCATTATATATGGGATGAGAGAGAGAGAGGGGCCCTGGTCCATTATATATGGGAGAGAGAGAGAGGGGCCCTGGTCCATTATATATGGGATGAGAGAGAGGGGCCCTGGTCCATTATATATGGGATGAGAGAGAGAGAGGGCCCTGGTCCATTATATATGGGATGAGAGAGAGAGAGGGGCCCTGGTCCATTATATATGGGATGATGGGAGAGAGGGGCCCTGGTCCATTATATATGGGATGAGAGAGAGAGGGCCCTGGTCCATTATATATGGGATGAGAGAGAGAGGGCCCTGGTCCATTATATATGGGATGAGAGGGCCCTGGTCCATTATATATGGGATGAGAGAGGGGGCCCATTATATATGGGATGAGAGAGAGGGGCCCTGGTCCATTATATATGGGATGAGAGAGAGAGGGGGGTCCATTATATATGGGATTGAGAGAGGGGGCCCTGGTCCATTATATATGGGATGAGAGAGAGAGAGAGGGCCCTGGTCCATTATATATGGGATGAGAGAGAGAGAGAGAGAGAGGGCCCTGGTCCATTATATATGGGATGAGAGAGAGAGAGGGGGCCCTGGTCCATTATATATGGGATGAGAGAGGGGGCCCTGGTCCATTATATATGGGATGAGAGAGAGGGCCCTGGTCCATTATATATGGGATGAGAGAGAGAGAGGGCCCTGGTCCATTATATATGGGATGAGAGAGAGAGAGAGAGGGGGCCCTGGTCCATTATATATGGGATGAGAGAGAGAGAGAGAGAGAGGGGGCCCTGGTCCATTATATATGGGATAGGATGCCGTTTGGGATGCTGCCAGACACTGTTACAATCCGCTCGGCGCTTCCTGATGAAATAGAACTGAGCGGAAACCTCTTGTTGTCTACAGAACACTGAGTTTCAACAGAGGACACTTCTCCTGAGGCCGCAATATGTCACCTTATGGGAGACCCAACCAAATCCACATAGAAACGTGAGTTATAGATCTGTCCTTGTCATTGCAAGCCAGTCTGAGAACCTGTAGATCTGTGATATAGATCTGTCCTTCTCATTGAAAGCCAGTCTGAGAACCTGTAGATCTGTGATATAGATCTGTCCTTCTCATTGAAAGCCAGTCTGAGAACCTGTAGATCTGTTCTATAGATCTGTCCTTCTCATTGAAAGGCAGCCTGAGAACCTGTAGATCTTTTCTATGTGCCCTATTTCTATACTTCCCGTTCTTAAGTCTAATTTTTTTCCATATTTGACTTCTGGTTTTGAACTGCGGCTTCAAAACACTGAAAATACTGTATATGTGGTTATGGGAAGATATTCACAGTTCAGATGGTTCAGTGATTCTCAGAGCCGTTCAGATGGTTCAGTGATTCTCACAGCGGTTCAGATGGTTCAGTGATTCTCACAGCGGGTTTAGATGGTTCAATGATTCTCACAGCGGTTTAGATAGTTCAGTGATTCTCACAGCGGTTCAGATGGTTCAGTGATTCTCACAGCGGTTCAGATGGTTCAGTGATTCTCACAGCGGTTTAGATGGTTCAGTGATTCTCAGAGCCGTTCAGATGGTTCAGTGATTCTCACAGCGGGTTTAGATGGTTCAATGATTCTCACAGCGGTTTAGATAGTTCAGTGATTCTCACAGCGGTTCAGATGGTTCAGTGATTCTCACAGCGGTTTAGATGGTTCAGTGATTCTCACAGCGGTTTAGATGGTTCAGTGATTCTCAGAGCCGTTCAGATGGTTCAGTGATTCTCACAGCGGTTCAGATGGTTCAGTGATTCTCACAGCGGGTTTAGATGGTTCAATGATTCTCACAGCGGTTTAGATGGTTCAATGATTCTCACAGCGGTTTAGATGGTTCAATGATTCTCACAGTGGTTCAGATGGTTCAATGATTCTCACAGTGGGTTCAGATGGTTCAATGATTCTCACAGCGGTGTAGATGGTTCAGTGATTCTCACAGCGGGTTCAGATGGTTCAATGATTCTCACAGCAGGTTCAGGTGGTTCAATGATTCTCACAGCGGGTTCAGATGGTTCAGTGATTCTCACAGCGGTTTAGATGGTTCAGTGATTCTCAGAGCCATTCAGATGGTTCAGTGATTCTCACAGCGGGTTCATATGGTTCAATGATTCTCACAGCGTGTTCAGATGGTTCAATGATTCTCACAGCGGGTTCAGATGGTTCAGTGATTCTCACAGCGGTTTAGATGGTTCAGTGATTCTCACAGAGGGTTTAGATGGTTCAATGATTCTCACAGCGGGTTCAGATGGTTCAATGATTCTCACAGCGGGTTCAGATGGTTCAATGATTCTCACAGCGGGTTCAGATGGTTCAGTGATTCTCACAGCGGTTTAGATGGTTCAGTGATTCTCAGAGCCGTTCAGATGGTTCAATGATTCTCACAGCAGTTCAGATGGTTCAGTGATTCTCACAGCGGGTTCAGATGGTTCAATGATTCTCACAGCGGGTTCAGATGGTTCAATGATTCTCACAGCGGTTTAGATGGTTCAGTGATTCTCACAGCGGGTTCTGATGGTTCAATGATTCTCACAGCGGGTTCAGATGGTTCAATGATTCTCACAGCGGTTTAGATGGTTCAGTGATTCTCACAGCGGGTTCAGATGGTTCAATGATTCTCACAGCGGGTTCAGATGGTTCAATGATTCTCACAGCGGGTTCAGATGGTTCAATGATTCTCACAGTGGTTTAGATGGTTCAATGATTCTCACAGCGGGTTCAGATGGTTCAATGATTCTCACAGCGGGTTCAGATGGTTCAATGATTCTCACAGCGGGTTCAGATGGTTCAATGATTCTCACAGCGGTTTAGATGGTTCAGTGATTCTCACAGCGGGTTCAGATGGTTCAATGATTCTCACAGCGGGTTCAGATGGTTCAATGATTCTCACAGCGGGTTCAGATGGTTCAATGATTCTCACAGTGGTTTAGATGGTTCAATGATTCTCACAGCGGGTTCAGATGGTTCAATGATTCTCACAGTGGTTTAGATGGTTCAATGATTCTCACAGCGGGTTTAGATGGTTCAGTGATTCTCACAGCGGGTTCAGATGGTTCAATGATTCTCACAGGAATAGAGTATTTTAGTGTTTCAGATGTACCAGTTTGACAAGATGCCCTGTGATTTCAATGCCTGTCAAAAAAATTTTTTTACGCGGTTCTTGGAAATCTGCACCTTTACTGAAACACAGACGTTTATCGCCCCCTTGTGGTGGTTGAGGAGTGGTTGTATTTCCAGGTTGTTGCACCCTACAGTGGTTAGAGCATTGGACTAGTAACCGAAAGGTTGCAAGTTCAAATCCCGAGCTGACAAGGTACAAATCTGCCCTTTCTACCCCTGAACAGGCAGTTAACCCACTTTTCCTAGGCCGTCATTGAAAATAAGAATTTCTTCTTAACTGACTAGTTAAATAAAGGTAAAGATAAAATGTATCTATCAACCAAAGTACGGGAGGCCATGTGCCTAAACAGATCAAATCAATTGGAGACTTCTAAATAGTAGGTGGAAGCACAATATATGTAAAATATATACCTATGTAACCTTCCAGTTCTCACTCCTTTCCCGAGGCAACCAATCAGCAGGCACGGACACAACGGTGCTCACTGAACCTTTATTTGTTCTGGGACAGACAACAGCAGTGTTAGTTGATTTATGGTTTCATCACCATCTGTTATATTATTCTTGTGTTTTTGATAGTATTTTTGATAGTATTTTTTCTTCTTAATTGCATATGAGCTCCATATAAAATGATCAAATACAAATGTACAATAAAATAACAATTACACAGAAAAAGTAACCCCATAGACAGCACATTCATTCACATTCCTGAGAGAACGTATACCGTCACATTCCTGCGACAGAGAATAACGTACACCATCACATTCCTGCGACAGAGAATAATTAATTTACGAATTCCCTCAAACTCCTATAACATAAAAGGATTTTAAAAAACTCAACAGAAATGTTGAACCTTGTAGGTTTGGACAACACGCCAGCTAACAGTGTAACATGGTTAACAGGACGAGAGCTAGCATGGCTAACAAGTTACCATGGAAACGGTTAAAAACAACAAAAGTACACTTCACATTATGACACATTACACGTCATTTACATTGTACATTAGTTCATATATAATCTGTGACCTTTTGGATCTAATTATGTTAAAAGAAAGTGCCTGGGAAAAGAGTGAAGAAGCATTTCCTAACCACGATTTAATTCCGTCAGCCTGAATGGTGCGCTACAATAATAGCAGCTGGGGTGCAGTACCGTCAACCAACCACACGATGTCAGTACACATGAAGGAAACCTGGCAATGGAAATAATGGAATATTTTTCTGTTGTTGTTACAAGACATATTCAAACATGAACTCAATAACATTCAATTCAATGCTTATGAAACTAATTTAGCTGAACTTCACAAAAAGAACAGGATATATTTCTTACACCTTGCAAAAAAAAATGATTCTAACTATTATCGTCATTGACAGCACGGTTCCATGGACTCCCTCTCTCTCTCTCGTCATCTGTCCTCTAGAGGGAGTGGAGAACCATGACAGGACTGTTCCACAGACTCCATATGTCCTCTAGAGGGAGTGGAGAACCATGACAGGACTGTTCCACGGACTCCCTCTGTCCTCTAGAGGGAGTGGAGAACCATGACAGGACTGTTCCACGGACTCCCTCTGTCCTCTAGAGGGAGTGGAGAACCATGACAGGACTGTTCCACGGACTCCCTCTGTCCTCTAGAGGGAGTGGAGAACCATGACAGGACTGTTCCACGGACTCCCTCTGTCCTCTAGAGGGAGTGGAGAACCATGACAGGACTGTTCCACGGACTCCCTCTGTCCTCTAGAGGGAGTGGAGAACCATGACAGGACTGTTCCACGGACTCCCTCTGTCCTCTAGAGGGAGTGGAGAACCATGACAGGACTGTTCCACGGACTCCCTCTGTCCTCTAGAGGGAGTGGAGAACCATGACAGGACTGTTCCACGGACTCCCTCTGTCCTCTAGAGGGAGTGGAGAACCATGACAGGACTGTTCCACGGACTCCCTCTGTCCTCTAGAGGGAGTGGAGAACCATGACAGGACTGTTCCACGGACTCCCTCTGTCCTCTAGAGGGAGTGGAGAACCATGACAGGACTGTTCCACGGACTCCCTCTGTCCTCTAGAGGGAGTGGAGAACCATGACAGGACTGTTCCACGGACTCCCTCTGTCCTCTAGAGGGAGTGGAGAACCATGACAGGACTGTTCCACGGACTCACTCTGTCCTCTAGAGGGAGTGGAGAACCATGACAGGTCTGTTCCACAGACTCCCTCTGTCCTCTAGAGGGAGTGGAGAACCATGACAGGACTGTTCCACGGACTCCCTCTGTCCTCTAGAGGGAGTGGAGAACCATGACAGGACTGTTCCACAGACTACCTCTGTCCTCTAGAGGGAGTGGAGAACCATGACAGGACTGTTCCACGGACTCCCTCTGTCCTCTAGAGGGAGTGGAGAACCATGACAGGACTGTTCCACAGACTCCCTCTATCCTCTAGAGGGAGTGGAGAACCATGACAGGACTGTTCCACGGACTCCCTCTGTCCTCTAGAGGGAGTGGAGAACCATGACAGGACTGTTCCACGGACTCCCTCTGTCCTCTAGAGGGAGTGGAGAACCATGACAGGTCTGTTCCACGGACTCCCTCTGTCCTCTAGAGGGAGTGGAGAACCATGACAGGACTGTTCCACAGACTACCTCTGTCCTCTAGAGGGAGTGGAGAACCATGACAGGACTGTTCCACGGACTCCCTCTGTCCTCTAGAGGGAGTGGAGAACCATGACAGGACTGTTCCACGGACTCCCTCTGTCCTCTAGAGGGAGTGGAGAACCATGACAGGACTGTTCCACGGACTCCCTCTGTCCTCTAGAGGGAGTGGAGAACCATGACAGGTCTGTTCCACGGACTCCCTCTGTCCTCTAGAGGGAGTGGAGAACCATGACAGGACTGTTCCACGGACTCCCTCTGTCCTCTAGAGGGAGTGGAGAACCATGACAGGACTGTTCCACGGACTCACTCTGTCCTCTAGAGGGAGTGGAGAACCATGACAGGACTGTTCCACGGACTCCCTCTGTCCTCTAGAGGGAGTGGAGAACCATGACAGGACTGTTCCACAGACTCCCTCTGTCCTCTAGAGGGAGTGGAGAACCATGACAGGACTGTTCCACGGACTCCCTCTGTCCTCTAGAGGGAGTGGAGAACCATGACAGGACTGTTCCACGGACTCCCTCTGTCCTCTAGAGGGAGTGGAGAACCATGACAGGACTGTTCCACGGACTCCCTCTGTCCTCTAGAGGGAGTGGAGAACCATGACAGGACTGTTCCACGGACTCCCTCTGTCCTCTAGAGGGAGTGGAGAACCATGACAGGACTGTTCCACGGACTCCCTCTGTCCTCTAGAGGGAGTGGAGAACCATGACAGGACTGTTCCACGGACTCCCTCTGTCCTCTAGAGGGAGTGGAGAACCATGACAGGACTGTTCCACGGACTCCCTCTGTCCTCTAGAGGGAGTGGAGAACCATGACAGGACTGTTCCACGGACTCCCTCTGTCCTCTAGAGGGAGTGGAGAACCATGACAGGACTGTTCCACGGACTCCCTCTGTCCTCTAGAGGGAGTGGAGAACCATGACAGGACTGTTCCACGGACTCCCTCTGTCCTCTAGAGGGAGTGGAGAACCATGACAGGACTGTTCCACGGACTCCCTCTGTCCTCTAGAGGGAGTGGAGAACCATGACAGGACTGTTCCACAGACTCCCTCTGTCCTCTAGAGGGAGTGGAGAACCATGACAGGACTGTTCCACGGACTCCCTCTGTCCTCTAGAGGGAGTGGAGAACCATGACAGGACTGTTCCACAGACTCCCTCTGTCCTCTAGAGGGAGTGGAGAACCATGACAGGACGGTTCCATGGACTCTCTCTCTCTCGTCATCTGTCCTCTAGAGGGAGTGGAGAACCATGACAGGACTGTTCCACAGACTACCTCTGTCCTCTAGAGGGAGTGGAGAACCATGACAGGACTGTTCCACGGACTCCCTCTATCCTCTAGAGGGAGTGGAGAACCATGACAGGACTGTTCCACGGACTCCCTCTGTCCTCTAGAGGGAGTGGAGAACCATGACAGGACTGTTCCACGGACTCCCTCTGTCCTCTAGAGGGAGTGGAGAACCATGACAGGACTGTTCCACGGACTCCCTCTGTCCTCTAGAGGGAGTGGAGAACCATGACAGGACTGTTCCACGGACTCCCTCTGTCCTCTAGAGGGAGTGGAGAACCATGACAGGACTGTTCCACGGACTCACTCTGTCCTCTAGAGGGAGTGGAGAACCATGACAGGTCTGTTCCACGGACTCCCTCTGTCCTCTAGAGGGAGTGGAGAACCATGACAGGACTGTTCCACGGACTCCCTCTGTCTCTATTTGTCCTAAAGAGCAGGCCTGGACAAGCACGTATGTGGCCCTCGACCTTATTCAATACGGCCAGAGGAATCATGCTCAGATCACATAGAGAATTTGTGATAGTAAAGTTTTGAAAAACGTATTTGTCATTCAAATTAAAATCCCAATGAGTAATCACCTTTGTGTAATGATTTAACTCCCACCACTTGTGGGACATTTAGTATGAAACTGTATAAATAACAACTACGAGGACAGACAGGACAGGACAGGACAGACAGGACAGGACAGACAGGACAGGACAGACAGGACAGGACATACAGTGACTGACAGGACAGACAGGACAGGACAGACAGGACAGGACAGACAGGACAGGACAGGACAGGACAGGACAGGACAGACAGGACAGGACAGGACAGGACAGGACATACAGTGACTGACAGGACAGACAGGACAGACAGGACAGGACAGACAGTGACAGACAGGACAGGACAGGACAGACAGGACAGGACATACAGTGACTGACAGGACAGACAGGACAGACAGGACAGGACAGACAGGACAGGACAGACAGGACAGGACAGGACAGACAGGACAGACAGGACAGACAGGACAGGACATACAGTGACTGACAGGACAGACAGGACAGGACAGGACAGGACAGGACAGACAGGACAGACAGGACAGGACAGACAGGACAGGACAGGACAGACAAGACAGGACAGGACAGACAGGACAGGACAGGACAGACAGGACAGGACAGGACAGGACAGACAGGACAGACAGGACAGGACAGGACAGACAGGACAGACAGGACAGGACAGGACAGACAGGACAGGACAGGACAGACAGGACAGACAGGACAGACAGGACAGGACATACAGTGACTGACAGGACAGACAGGACAGGACAGGACAGGACAGGACAGACAGGACAGACAGGACAGGACAGGACAGGACAGACAGGACAGGCAGTGACTGACAGGACAGACAGGACAGGACAGACAGGACAGGCAGTGACTGACAGGACAGGACAGACAGGACAGACAGGACAAGACAGGACAGACAGGACAGACAGGACAGGAAAACAAGTGACTGACAGGACAGACAGGACAGGACAGGACAGGAAAACAAGTGACTGACAGGACAGACAGGACAGGCAGTGACTGACAGGACAGGACAGACAGGACAGACAGGACAGACAGGACAGGCAGTGACTGACAGGACAGGACAGGAAAACAAGTGACTGACAGGACAGGACAGACAGGACAGACAGTGACTGACAGGACAGACAGTGAATGACAGGACAGACAGGACAGGACAGGACAGGACAGGCAGTGACTGACAGGACAGACAGTGAATGACAGGACAGACAGGACAGGACTGACAGGACAGTGAGGACAGACAGGACAGGACAGACAGGACAGGACAGACAGGACAGGACAGGACAGACAGGACAGGCAGTGACTGACAGGACAGGACAGGTGACTGACAGGACAGGACAGGTGACTGACAGGACAGGACAGGACAGACAGTGACTGACAGGACAGGACAGGTGACTGACAGGACAGGACAGGTGACTGACAGGACAGGACAGGACAGACAGTGACTGACAGGACAGACAGTGAATGACAGGACAGACAGGACAGGACAGGACAGGACAGGTGACTGACAGGACAGGACAGGTGACTGACAGGACAGGACAGGACAGACAGTGAATGACAGGACAGACAGGACAGGACTGACAGGACAGTGAGGACAGACAGGACAGGACAGACAGGGACTGACGGGACAGACAGGACAGACAGGACAGGACAGACAGTGACTGACAGGACAGACAGGACAGGACAGGACAGACAGGACAGACAGGACAGGACAGACAGTGACTGACGGGACAGACAGGACAGGACAGACAGGACAGGACAGGACAGACAGGACAGGCAGTGACTGACAGGACAGACAGTGACTGACGGGACAGACAGGACAGGACAGACAGGACAGGACAGACAGTGACTGACGGGACAGACAGGACAGGACAGGACAGACAGGACAGGCAGTGACTGACAGGACAGACAGTGACTGACGGGACAGACAGGACAGGACAGACAGGACAGGACAGACAGTGACTGACGGGACAGACAGGACAGGACAGGACAGACAGGACAGGACAGACAGGACAGACAGTGACTGACAGGACAGACAGACACTCCTCCACTCCTCCACTCCTCCACTCCACCACTCCTCCACTCCACCACTCCTCCACTCCACCACTCCACCACTCCACCACTCCTCCACCCCACCACCCCTCCACTCCTCCACTCCACCACTCCACCACTCCTCCACTCCTCCACTCCTCCACTCCACCACTCCACCACTCCACCACTCCTCCACTCCACCACTCCACCACTCCTCCACTCCACCACTCCACCACTCCACCACTCCTCCACTCCTCCACCCCACCACTCCTCCACCCCACCACTCCTCCACCCCTCCACTCCTCCACCCCTCCACTCCTCCACTCCACCACTCCTCCACCCCACCACCCCTCCACTCCTCCACTCCACCACTCCACCACTCCTCCACTCCTCCACTCCTCCACTCCACCACTCCACCACTCCTCCACTCCACCACTCCACCACTCCTCCACTCCACCACTCCTCCACTCCTCCACCCCACCACTCCTCCACCCCACCACTCCTCCACTCCTCCACCCCACCACTCCTCCACCCCACCACTCCTCCACCCCTCCACTCCTCCACCCCTCCACTCCTCCACTCCACCACTCCTCCACCCCACCACCCCTCCACTCCTCCACTCCACCACTCCACCACTCCTCCACTCCTCCACTCCTCCACTCCACCACTCCACCACTCCTCCACTCCACCACTCCACCACTCCACCACTCCTCCACTCCTCCACCCCACCACTCCTCCACCCCACCACTCCTCCACCCCTCCACTCCTCCACTCCACCACTCCACCACTCCACCACTCCTCCACTCCTCCACCCCACCACTCCTCCACCCCACCACTCCTCCACCCCTCCACTCCTCCACCCCACCACTCCTCCACCCTCCACTCCTCCACTCCACCACTCCACCACCCCACCACTCCTCCACCCCACCACTCCTCCACCCCACCACTCCTCCACCCCACCACTCCACCACTCCTCCACTCCACCACTCCACCACCCCACCACTCCACCACTCCTCCACCCCACCACTCCACCACTCCTCCACCCCACCACTACTCCACTCCTCCACCCCACCACTCCACCACTCCACCACCCCACCACTCCTCCACCCCACCACTCCACCACTCCACCACTCCTCCACTCCACCACTCCTCCACCCCACCACTCCACCACTCCTCCACTCCACCACCCCACCACTCCACCACTCCTCCACTCCACCACTCCTCCACTCCACCACCCCACCACTCCACCACTCCTCCACTCCACCACTCCTCCACTCCTCCACCCCACTACTCCACCACTCCACCACTCCACCACTCCTCCACTCCACCACTCCTCCACCCCACCACTCCACCACTCCACCACTCCACCACTCCTCCACTCCACCACTCCACCACTCCACCACTCCTCCACTCCACCACCCCACCACTCCACCACTCCTCCACTCCACCACTACTCCACTCCTCCACCCCACCACTCCACCACTCCACCACCCCACCACTCCTCCACCCCACCACTCCACCACTCCACCACTCCTCCACTCCACCACTCCTCCACCCCACCACTCCACCACTCCTCCACTCCACCACCCCACCACTCCACCACTCCTCCACCCCACCACTCCTCCACTCCACCACCCCACCACTCCACCACTCCTCCACTCCACCACTCCTCCACTCCTCCACTCCACCACTCCTCCACTCCACCACTCCTCCACTCCTCCACTCCTCCACTCCTCCACCCCACCACTCCACCACTCCTCCACCCCACCACTCCTCCACCCCACCACTCCTCCACCCCACCACTCCACCACTCCTCCACTCCACCACCCCACCACTCCTCCACTCCACCACCCCACCACTCCACCACTCCTCCACTCCACCACTCCTCCACCCCACCACTCCACCACCCCACCACTCCACCACTCCTCCACTCCACCACCCCACCACTCCTCCACTCCACCACCCCACCACTCCACCACTCCTCCACTCCTCCACTCCTCCACCCCACCACTCCTCCACTCCTCCACTCCACCACTCCTCCACTCCACCACTCCTCCACTCCTCCACTCCTCCACTCCTCCACCCCACCACTCCACCACTCCTCCACCCCACCACTCCTCCACCCCACCACTCCTCCACCCCACCACTCCACCACTCCTCCACTCCACCACCCCACCACTCCTCCACTCCACCACCCCACCACTCCACCACTCCTCCACTCCACCACTCCTCCACCCCACCACTCCACCACTCCTCCACTCCACCACCCCACCACTCCACCACTCCTCCACTCCACCACTCCTCCACCCCACCACTCCTCCACTCCTCCACTCCTCCACTCCACCACTCCTCCACCCCACCACTCCTCCACTCCACCACTCCTCCACTCCTCCACTCCTCCACCCCACCACTCCTCCACCCCACCACTCCTCCACTCCTCCACTCCTCCACCCCACCACTCCTCCACCCCACCACTCCTCCACCCCACCACTCCTCCACTCCTCCACCCCACCACTCCTCTACCCCACCACTCCACCACTCCTCCACTCCTCCACTCCTCCACCCCACCACTCCTCCACCCCACCACCCCTCCACTCCTCCACCCCTCCACTCCTCCACCCCACCACCCCTCCACTCCTCCACCCCACTACCCCACCATTGGTCACATGGTTATCAGATGTTATTGGTCACATGGTTATCAGATGTTATTGGTCACATGGTTAGCAGATGTTAATGGTCACATACACATTTACATTTACATTTAAGTCATTTAGCAGACGCTCTTATCCAGAGCGACTTACAGATGTTATTGGTCACATACACATGGTTATCAGATGTTATTGGTCACATACACATGGTTAACAGATGTTATTGGTCACATACACATGGTTAACAGATGTTATTGGTCACATACACATGGTAAGCAGATGTTATTGGTCACATGGTTAACAGATGTTATTGGTCACATGGTTAACAGATGTTATTGGTCACATGGTTAACAGATGTTATTGGTCACATACACATGGTAAGCAGATGTTATTGGTCACATGGTTAACAGATGTTATTGGTCACATGGTAAGCAGATGTTATTGGTCACATACACATGGTAAGCAGATGTTATTGGTCACATGGTTAGCAGATGTTAATGGTCACATACACATGGTAAGCAGATGTTATTGGTCACATACACATGGTTAGCAGATGTTAATGGTCACATACACATGGTAAGCAGATGTTATTGGCCACATACACATGGTAAGCAGATGTTATTGGTCACATACACCTGGTTAGCAGATGTTATTGGTCACATACACCTGGTTAGCAGATGTTATTGGTCACATACACATGGTTAGCAGATGTTATTGGTCACATACACATGGTTAGCAGATGTTATTGGTCACTTACACCTGGTTAGCAGATGTTATTGGTCACATACACATGGTAAGCAGATGTTATTGGTCACATACACATGGTTAGCAGATGTTATTGGTCACATACACCTGGTTAGCAGATGTTATTGGTCACATACACCTGGTTAGCAGATGTTATTGGTCACATACACATGGTTAGCAGATGTTATTGATCACATACACATGGTTAGCAGATGTTATTGGTCACATACACATGGTTAGCAGATGTTATTGGTCACATACACATGGTTAGCAGATGTTATTGGTCACGTGGTTAACAGATGTTATTGGTCACATACACATGGTAAGCAGATGTTATTGGTCACATACACATGGTTAGCAGATGTTATTGGTCACTTACACATGGTTAGCAGATGTTATTGGTCACATACACATGGTTAGCAGATGTTATTGGTCACATACACATGGTTAGCAGATGTTATTGGTCACATAGACATGGTTAACAGATGTTATTGGTCACATACACATTTGTAAGCAGATGTTATTGGTCACTTACACATGGTTAACAGATGTTATTGGTCAAATACACATGGTTAACAGATGTTATTGGTCACATACACATGGTTAGCAGATGTTATTGGTCACATGGTTTACCTCTTACATCTATGGGGGCGCTATTTCATTTTTGGATGAAAAACGTTCCCGTTTTAAACAAGATATTTTGTCACAAAAAGATGCTCGACTATGCATATAATTGATAGCTTTCGAAAGAAAACACTCTGACGTGTCCAGAACTACCAAGATATTCTCTGTGCGTGCCCTAGAACGTGAGCTTCAGGCAAAACCAAGATGAGATGGCATCCAGGAAATGAGCAGGATTTTTGAGGCTCTGTTTTCCATTGTCTCCTTATATGGCTGTGAATGTGAGAGGAATGAGCCTGCCCTTTCTGTCGTTTCCCCAAGGTGTCTGCAGCATTGTGACGTATTTGTAGGCAGATCATTGGAAGATTGAACATAAGAGACCACATTTACCAGGTGTCCGCCCGGTGTCCTGCGCCGAAATTGGTGCGCAAAAGTCACCTGCCAGTATTTTTCCATGGGATACAGAGAGGAAAGCAAGCTTCCACGAACTGCATATCAATGAAGAGATATGTGAAAAAACACCTTGAGGATTGATTCCAAACAACGTTTGCCATGTTTCGGTCGATATTATGTAGTTAATCCGGAAAAAGTTTTACGTTGTAGGTGACTGAATTTTCGGTTCGTTTCGGTAGCCAGACGCAATGTAGAAAACGGAACGATTTCTCCTACACACAGACGCTTTCAGGAAAAACTGCGCATTTGGTATGTAACTGAGAGTCTCCTCATTGAAAACATCAGAAGCTCTTCAAAGGTAAATTATTTTATTTATTTGGTTATCTGGTTTTTGTGAAAATGTTGCGTGCTAAATGCTACTCAAAATGCTATGCTAGCTTTGCATACTCTTACACAAATTAGTCAATTTCTATGGTTCAAAAGCATATTTTGAAAATCTGAGATGACAGTGTTGTTAAGAAAAGGCTAAGCTTGAGAGCAGACGCATTATTTTCATTTTATTTGCGATTTTCAGAAATCGTTAACGTTGCGTTATGCTAATGAGCCTGAGGATTTAGTCACAAACCCGGATCCGGGATGGGGAGTTTCAAGAAGTTAACAGATGTTATTGGTCACATACACATGGTAAGCAGATGTTATTGGTCACATACACATGGTAAGCAGATGTTATTGCGAGTGTAGGGAAATGAATACGTTAATTTAAAAAAAAACTACTGCAAAGTTTCCTAAGGACGAGAAGCGAGGCAGCCCTCTCTGTCGATGCCATCTTGTTCACATGAAAGATGTCTTTCATGTCTGTCATTGTCAGGTAGCCAGGGTGTTTCCTTTACGATTCCCTGCCCATCTTAACAACCGCTATGAGCTATCTATATGATTTATTTATTTGTTTTTATTCCAATTCAATCTGAAGTTAAAAACAAAAATACATTTAAAAAATAAGTATTTTCTTTTCGAACCAATTTGGATAAAAATCCAGAATATATTTTAATGTTTTCAGACGACAACAGCACAAATTGTTTTACTTCTAAAAGGTTTTCATTCAAGGGTCCCTATAAATAAAGACGGACCAGGTGGTTTTGAAAATGCCGGCCCTCCTCTAGCTGGACTCATTCCCAGCAATCAACAACATAATCACCACGACAGCAACCTTGAAGAACAACCACTGTGTCTGAAGAGCTTAGAAATAACATGTCAAGTTTGCCCTGTACAGTTTCTAAGCAACCAAAGACACACCAATTACCTGGACAGCACAACGTGAGGACAATAGTGCCATCGGTGTGTGTTCCCCCAGTATACTGCCACTTGTTGTGACAGAGAGGAGTAATATCACAAACCACAATATGGCTGACCAACGCTGTTAGTAGACCTTGGTGACAGTAGGCTAATGGTGGGTCACGATGTGTCAGTGTACATTTATAATTATTTCATTAATTAGTGGAATTTGTTTTGGCCAAGTGCATCAGCGCTCTTTGTTCAGTGCGCTTTCAGCTTTAACAGCAGGCTCAGTTTGGCAGTTGCGTGGGAGGGAGAGGTAGAGGGAGTAGGGAGAAGGAGAGGTAGAGGGAGAAGGGAGAAGGAGAGGGAGAAGGGAGAAGGAGAGGGAGACGGAGAGGGGAGAGGGAGAGGTAGAGGGGAGAAGGAGAGGGAGAGGGAGAGGGGAGAAGGAGAGAGGAGAAAGAGAGGGAGAGGGGAGAGGGGAGAAGGAGAGGGGAGAGGGAGAGAGGAGAAGGAGAGGGGAGAGGGGAGAAGGAGAGAGGAGAAAGAGAGGGAGAGGGGAGAGCGAGAGGGAGACGGAGAGGGAGACGAGGGGAGAGGGAGAGGTAGGTGTTATTTCCGCTCACCACCACTCACCACTGTCAGTCACTGACTTGTTATTCCCACTCACCACCACTCACCACTGTCAGTCACTGACTTGTTATTCCCACTCACCACCACTCACCACTGTCAGTCACTGACTTGTTATTCCCACTCACCACTGTCAGTCACTGACTTGTTATTCCCACTCACCACCACTCACCACTGTCAGTCACTGACTTGTTATTCCCACTCACCACCACTCACCACTGTCAGTCATTGACTTGTTATTCCCACTCACCACCACTCACCACTGTCAGTCACTGACTTGTTATTCCCACTCACCACTGTCAGTCACTGACTTGTTATTCCCACTCACCTCTGTCAGTCACTGACTTGTTATTCCCACTCACCACTGTCAGTCACTGACTTGTTATTCCCACTCACCACCACTCACCACTGTCAGTCACTGACTTGTTATTCCCACTCACCACCACTCACCACTGTCAGTCACTGACTTGTTATTCCCACTCACCACCACTCACCCCTGTCAGTCACTGACTTGTTATTCCCACTCACCACTGTCAGTCACTGACTTGTTATTCCCACTCACCGCCACTCACCTCTGTCAGTCACTGACTTGTTATTCCCACTCACCACTGTCAGTCACTGACTTGTTATTCCCACTCACCACCACTCACCACTGTCAGTCACTGACTTGTTATTCCCACTCACCACCACTCACCACTGTCAGTCACTGACTTGTTATTCCCACTCACCACTGTCATCAAATCGACTCATTCTAGCCACAAGCTCTGATTGAGCTCAATAATCATGAAACGCATTTACAGCGATGAGTTTCTCTCTCTCTTTCATACAAACTTATAACGAGGAGCGCCCACAATGTGTTTTGTGTGTGGAAGTGTTTAGCAATGAGACTCGCATAACGAACAAATTAATTAAAAGACCAGTCCTGACCAAACATCCACAGCATGATGGTAAACCCAGAGAGTTCTGTCAGAACAGGATGCTACAGGAAACAGTGGTTCGACTGTGGACCAGTCAGTCTACGAGAGAGGCATTGTTGTCATTTTATAACAGGTGATGATCAGCAGAAATAAGGGAGTAACTAACTAACTCTCATAGTAGTAGATGTGAGTTTCTCTTTCAAACAATCCCCTGGCCTTGTACACAGCTAATAGCTAACATTAGCCAAAGCCAGCTAGCTACTGATAGTACAACCCATAGTAACAGTACAGATGAAGATGACACGTGACTGTAGAATTGATTGTTGAAAACTAGTCTAGGTTGGATCTGTTGCTGTTAAAATACAATAATTATTGTTATTCTGAACTGGAATAAACTGATTGAAGCAAGATGCTTTTTGAGGCAAACACACTCACACAGTTCTGGGTTGTTCATCTACAACAGGAAGTGGTCTCCCGCCTGACTGAACCCACTCATACAGTTTCTGGGTTGTTCATCTACAGCAGGAAGTGGTCTCCCGCCTGACTGAGAACCCACTCATACAGTTTCTGGGTTGTTCATCTACAGCAGGAAGTGGTCTCCCGCCTGACTGAGAACCCACTCATACAGTTTCTGGGTTGTTCATCTACAACAGGAAGTGGTCTCCTGCCTGACTGAGAACCGGTTCTGGGCTGTTCATCTACAACAGGAAGTGGTCTCCTGCCTGACTGAGAAAGCAGTAGATGTTCTGGTCCAGTTTGGCACCACATACCTATGTGAGTCAGGGTTCTCAACTCTGACAAACTTAAACAACAACAAGTACAGAAACAGTTTCAAGACTGAGCATTACCTCAGTGTTACACTGTTTAATTATTAAAACCAAAGCCCAGAATAGACATGCTCTTATTAGGACTACACTCTGAGTGCTTGTTTTGTCACATAAACTGAAATAACTATTCAAATTTTAGCAACCAGGAAATGGAGGAGCGATTATTGCATATTGCATCCTTTAAATAATTTGTAAATCCACTTCACAATAGCCTATCAGCTTGAAACGTTTTAGAGTCATCAAAAACATTCCCATGAGGAAGCATGTTAGGTTTGGTATTCAAACCACTGTAAATCCACTCTGATCTTTGTCATCCTGTGGACCCCGTTCATTGCTGCTTGCAGCTATAAGTTGCTGTTCTCTATGTAGGTGAGAGAAACAAGAAGAAAAGTAATAAAAGAAAAGTAGGCTAAGCCAAACATATGGAATGTGTTTTCTTGCATACTTCTGTATCATAAAACATTCTCTAAAGGCAAAGGATCCTTCCGCGTACAACCATGAAGCAGGCTCCTGGGCAGAGGGAGACGCCTCTTATGCAAATACTCAAGAGGAGCGATTAGAGCCCCGCCTACCTACAAAAGCAACACACTGCAACTAAAGATACTGATAACTTTACCGTTTTGTCTGCGCTGCGATCCGCTGCCGTCACACTCTCGGGGTGGGGTTTCTAGTTTAGCTGCGCGGAGAATAGCGACTGTCTGGGAGAGTGATGTCACATAACGAATAGACGAGCGACCGAACCAGTGGCTGATTGTAATAGCTGGGGAAAGCGGCACCTGTTGAATAACAGGCTCACAACGATATTCCCGTTTTCCTTCGAAGCTTTTGGCTGCGTTTTAAAACTTCAGAATGACGGATACAATACTTACCAACGGAATCAAGGACCGAGCGGGTCAGAATGGATATTTTAAAAAGGTGAGTGATTTTAAGTTTTTATGATAGAGATGATAGCGCGGTTACGCGGGGGACGTTCATAACGATTAATGTGTTACAAACCGTTCACTTATGAATGGACTCTTGTCTGTTATAAACGCAGTGTTTCTGCTTTCACTGAAATGAATAGCGGCCTAGTGGATGTATTTCTGATGTATTTCATCTCTATCAAAACAACCGGTGTTGATGTCTGACGCACTACCTGTTTGGTTATTGGTTTATACCCTGTTTTTAATACGATAACGCTATCTGCGGTTTTTAATGGGTTTGACTGATTGGCAGGTGTGGCAGTGGCCACTTAATGTCATTGGTCGCTATCGTATTGGAACATACGGCAGTTGCGTGTGATGGTTTTTGCGACTGCACTTGAAGAAACTTGAAAAGTTCTTGAAATGTTCCGTATTGACTGACCTTCATGTCTTAAAGTGATGATGGACTGTCATTTCTCTTTGCTTATTTGAGCTGTTCTTGCTCTGATATGGACTTGGTCTTTTACCAAATAGGGCTATCTATTGTATACCACCCCTACCTTGTCACAACACTACTGATTGCTAAATCATTGTGTTAATAACTAATGTGGTGAGATACAAGAATCGACATTAAAACATTGTAGAGCTGCAAAACCTTTGACTAACACCGACTCATTCAAGGGATTGTCTTTATGTTGACTATTTTCTACCTTATAGAATAATAGTGAAGACATCAACACTATGAAATAACACATGGAATCATGTAGTAACCAAAAAGGTGTGGTAATTAAAATATATTTTATATTTGAGATTCTTCAGATAGCCACCCTTTGCCTTAATGACAGCTTTGCACAATCTTGGCATTCTCTCAACCAGCTTCATGAGGTAGTCACCTGGAATGCATTTCAATTCACATTTGCGCCATGTTAAAAGTTCCTTTGTGGAATTTATTTCCTTAATGTGTTTGAGCCAAAATATCTCAATCTGTGGATGAGCAACTGATCACTTGGTCCATTTAAAGACGGGACCAGGGTGAAAGAACATAAACCTTATATCCTATTGCTCCCATTACTTTGCTAAGACAGAAACTATTAGGGAGTATTGGGCGTGTGTGTGTGATAGTGGCCAGCCTAATGGACCTATATCTCACAGCCTACTGTGAATACATTATCAGGTATTTATGGAATGCTTTTATCTACTAAGGTGTGTGTGTGTGCTGCTTCCTGCCTGTGTGTTTGTGTTCCTGTCTGTGGTGTGTGTCTTTCTGACTAGGTATCCCCCTTTCCCCCAACTAACTATGTATCCCCCCTTTTCCCAACTGACTAGGTACCCCCCCTTTTCCCAACTGACTAGGTATCCCCCCCTTTTCCCAACTGACTAGGTATCCCCCCCCTTTTCCCAACTGACTAGGTATCCCCCCCCTTTTCCCAACTGACTAGGTATCCCCCCCCTTTTCCCAACTGACTAGGTATCCCCCCTTTCCCACCTGACTAGATATCCCCCCCCTTTCCCCAACTGACTAGGTACCCCCCCTTTCCCCAACTGACTAGGTATCCCCCCTTTCCCCAACTGACTAGGTATCCCCCCTTTCCCCAACTGACTAGGTATCCCCCCTTTCCCCAACTGACTAGGTATCCCCCCCTTTCCCCAACTGACAAGGTATCCCCCCTTTCCCCAACTGACTAGGTATCCCCCTTTCCCCAACTGACAAGGTATCCCCCCTTTCCCCAACTGACAAGGTATCCCCCTTTCCCCAACTGACAAGGTATCCCCCTTTCCCCAACTGACAAGGTATCCCCCCTTTCCCCAACTGACTAGGTATCCCCCTTTCCCCAACTGACTAGGTATCCCCCTTTCCCCAACTGACAAGGTATCCCCCTTTCCCCAACTGACTAGGTATCCCCCCTTTCCCCAACTGACTAGGTATCCCCCCTTTCCCCAACTGACAAGGTCTCCCCCTTTCCCCAACTGACAAGGTATCCCCCCTTTCCCCAACTGACATGGTATCCCCCCTTTCCCCAACTGACAAGGTATCCCCCCTTTCCCCAACTGACATGGTATCCCCCCTTTCCCCAACTGACATGGTATCCCCCTTTCCCCAACTGACTAGGTATCCCCCTTTCCCCAACTGACTAGGTATCCCCCCTTTCCCCAACTGACATGGTATCCCCCTTTCCCCAACTGACTAGGTATCCCCCTTTTCCCAACTGACTAGGTATCCCCCCTTTCCCCAACTGACTAGGTGTCCCCCCTTTCCCCAACTGACTAGGTATCCCCCTTTCCCCAACTGACTAGGTGTCCCCCCTTTCCCCAACTGACTAGGTGTCCCCCCTTTCCCCAACTGACTAGGTATCCCCCTTTCCCCAACTGACTAGGTATCCCCCTTTCCCCAACTGACTAGGTATCCCCCTTTCCCCAACTGACTAGGTGTCCCCCCTTTCCCCAACTGACTAGGTGTCCCCCCTTTCCCCAACTGACTAGGTATCCCCCTTTCCCCAACTGACTAGGTGTCCCCCCTTTCCCCAACTGACTAGGTATAATCCCCCCCCTTTCCCCAACTGACTAGGTGTCCCCCTTTCCCCAACTGACTAGGTGTCCCCCCTTTCCCCAACTGACTAGGTGTCCCCCCTTTTCCCAACTGACTAGGTATCCCCCTTTCCCCAACTGACTAGGTATCCCCCCCTTTTCCCAACTGACTAGGTATCCCTCCCCTTCTTTTACCAACTGACTAGGTAATCACCCCCTTTTCCCAACTGATTAGGTATTCCCCCTTTTCCCAACTGACTAGGTATCCCCCTTTTCCCAACTGACTAGGTGTCCCCCCTTTCCTAAAGGTAAAGTTTGGAGGACAGTGGCATGTCCCATCCCTGCATTGAGGTTCTTTTCCCAGTAGGGTCGGTGTCTTCTAGCTGACAGAGATATGGAGGATGAGGCCCAGCCAGGCATCGGTCGTTGCCCCCATAACATTCCTTTTACAGTAGGCCTAGGGCATGTCCCAAATGGTACCCTATTCCCTATGGGCCCTGGTCGAATGGTACACTCTTCCCTATGGGCCCTGGTCGAATGGTACACTCTTCCCTATGGGCCCTGGTCGAATTGTACACTCTTCCCTATGGGCCCTGGTCGAATGGTACACTCTTCCCTATGGGCCCTGGTCGAATGGTACACTCTTCCCTATGGGCCCTGGTCGAATTGTACACTCTTCCCTATGGGCCCTGGTCGAATTGTACACTCTTCCCTATGGGCCCTGGTCGAATGGTACACTCTTCCCTATGGGCCCTGGTCGAATGGTACATGGTACACTATTCCCTATGGGCCCTTGTCGAATGGTACACTATTCCCTATGGGGCCCTGGTCGAATAGTACACTCTTCCCTATGGGCCCTGGTCGAATGGTACACTCTTCCCTATGGGCCCTGGTCGAATGGTACACTCTTCCCTATGGGCCCTGGTCGAATGGTACACTATCTGCAATGGGTCCTTCCTGGTCTAAAGTAGTGCCCTATAGGGGCCCTGGTCTAAAGTAGTGCCCTATAGGGGCCCTGGTCTAAAGTAGTGCTCTATAGGGGCCCTGGTCTAAAGTAGTGCTCTATAGGGGCCCTGGTCTAAAGTAGTGCCCTATAGGGGCCTGGTCTAAAGTAGTGCACTACTTGAATCTGGGATTCCTGGGAGTTTCTGGAGAAAGGGGTTGAGTTTCTGGAGAAAGGGGTTGAGTTTCTGGAGAAAGGGGTTTAGTTTCTGGAGAAAGGGGTTTAGTTTCTGGAGAAAGGGGTTTAGTTTCTGGAGAAAGGGGTTTAGTTTCTGGAGAAAGGGGTTTAGTTTCTGGAGAAAGGGGTTTAGTTTCTGGAGAAAGGGGTTTAGTTTCTGGAGAAAGGGGTTTAGTTTCTGGAGAAAGGGGTTTAGTTTCTGGAGAAAGGGGTTTAGTTTCTGGAGAAAGGGGTTTAGTTTCTGGAGAAACAGGATGTCGTTCAAATGGTTGACTCTTCAATTGTATAATAGATATCCACAGAAGGCCAGGGTAGAGCCTAATAAATAGATCACCATAAAGACTATCTGTACAGGAGCCCAGGGTATAGAGCCTAGTAAATAGATCACCATAAAGACACTGTACAGGAGCCCAGGGTGTAGAGCCTAGTAAATAGATCACCATAAAGACTATCTGTACAGTAGCCCAGGGTATAGAGCCTAGTAAATAGATCACCATAAAGACTATCTGTACAGTAGCCCAGGGTGTAGAGCCTAGTAAATAGATCACCATAAAGACTATCTGTACAGTAGCCCAGGGTATAGAGCCTAGTAAATAGATCACCATAAAGACTATCTGTACAGGAGCCCAGGGTATAGAGCCTAGTAAATAGATCACCATGAAGACTATCTGTACAGGAGCCCAGGGTATAGAGCCTAGTAAATAGATCACCATAAAGACCATCTGTACAGGTTGTCTGCTGTCTCTTTCTCATTTATTTGTTTAAAACCTTTTATTTAACTGGGCAAGTCAGTTTAAGAACAGATTCTTATTTCCATTGACGGCCGGACGACGCCGGGCCGATTGTTCGCCACGCCTCTATGGGACTCCCAATCACGTCCGGATGTGATACAGCCTGGATTCGAACCAGGGACTGTAGTGATGCCCAGTGCCTTAGACCGCTGCGCCACTCTGGAGTCCAAAGGTCACGGTCGTAAGATATTTACAGTGTCCCGTAACCTTTATCTATGGAGGAAGATAATTCACTAGCCTGTCGTGGAGTAATGGGTATGTCCCACGTAGCACCCTATTCCCTATGTAAGACTGTATGTCCCAATTAGCATCCTATTCCCTATGTAAGACTGTATGTCCCAATTAGCACCCTATTCCCTATGTAAGACTGTATGTCCCAATTAGCACCCTATTCCCTATGTAAGACTGTATGTCCCACGTAGCACCCTATTCCCTATGTAAGACTGTATGTCCCACGTAGCACCCTGTTCCCTATGTAAGACTATGTCCCACGTAGCACCCTATTCCCTATGTTAGACTGTATGTCCCAAGTAGCACACTATTCCCTATGTAAGACTGTATGTCCCAATTAGCACCCTATTCCCTATGTAAGACTGTATGTTCCAAGTAGCACCCTATTCCCTATGTAAGACTGTATGTCCCAAGTAGCACCCTATTCCCTATGTTAGACTATGTCCCAAGTAGCACCCTAATCCCTATGTTAGACTGAACACTACTTCTGACCAGGGTCCGTAGGGTGTCATGTGACTCCACCGTGGCGTAACATGTTGACTCTGGCTGTCACCGTTCTCACCGGCTGAACCAGTGCAGTCACATATTTGTGTTTCCGCCAGGGCAGAGGCTTGTTTTTCTTAGTCAACCTGTAGTTAGTGCGGCGATGAAAAGGATTGGGTTGAGGTGTTGAAAGGGGTTAGGTGTTGAAAGGGGTCTTTGTTGTAGTCAAGCTGCCCTGATCTCCCTGTGAAGAGAGTCTTAGTCAACCTGTAGTTAGTGCTGCGATGAAAAGGATTGGGTTGAGGTGTTGAAAGGGTCTTTGTTGTAGTCAAGCTGCCCTGATCTCCCTGTGAAGAGAGTCTTAGTCAACCTGTAGTTAGTGCTGCGATGAAAAGGATTGGGTTTAGGTGTTGAAAGGGGTCTTTGTTGTAGTCAAGCTGCCCTGATCTCCCTGTGAAGAGAGTCTTAGTCAACCTGTAGTTAGTGCGGCGATGAAAAGGATTGGGTTGAGGTGTTGAAAGGGTCTTTGTTGTAGTCAAGCTGCCCTGATCTCCCTGTGAAGAGAGTCTTAGTCAACCTGTAGTTAGTGCGGCGATGAAAAGGATTGGGTTGAGGTGTTGAAAAGGGTCTTTGTTGTAGTCAAGCTGCCCTGATCTCCCTGTGAAGAGAGTCTTAGTCAACCTGTAGTTAGTGCTGCGATGAAAAGGATTGGGTTGAGGTGTTGAAAGGGGTTAGGTGTTGAAAGGGTCTTTGTTGTAGTCAAGCTGCCCTGATCTCCCTGTGAAGAGAGTCTGGCCTTAGGCTTTGTAGCAGACTTCCTCTGTCTATTAATGCTCTGGTTATGAGTCTGATGATCAAGGGAGACGGTGGGACTTAGACCGCTCTCTCTAGCTCTCCCTCTAGCTCTCCCTCTCTCTAGCTCTCTCTCTCTCTAGCTCTCCCTCTCTCTAGCTCTCACTCTAGCTCTCCCTCTCTCTAGCTCTACCTCTCTCTCTCTAGCTCTCCCTCTAGCTCTCCCTCTCTCTAGCTCTACCTCTCTCTCTCTAGCTCTCCCTCTAGCTCTCCCTCTCTCTAGCTCTCCCTCTAGCTCTCCCTCTCTCTAGCTCTACCTCTCTCTCTCTAGCTCTCCCTCTAGCTCTCCCTCTCTCTAGCTCTCTCTCTCTCTCAATTCAATTCAAGGGGCTTTATTGGCATGGGTAACATGTGTTAACATTGCCAAAGCAAGTAAGGTAGATAATATATAAAGTGAAATAAACAATAAAAATTAACAGTAGATATCACACATACAGAAGTTTCAAAACAATAAAGACATTACAAATGTCATTATCTCTCTCTCTCCAGCTCCCTCCCGCTCTCTCTCTCTCTCCCTCCCGCTCTCTCTCTCTCTCTCCAGCTCTCTCTCTCTCTCTCCAGCTCTCTCTCTCTCTCTCCAGCTCTCTCTCTCTCTCTCTCCAGCTCTCTCTCTCTCTCCAGCTCTCTCTCTCTCTCCAGCTCTCTCTCTCTCTCTCCAGCTCTCTCTCTCTCTCTCTCTCTCCACCTCTCTCTCTCTCTCCACCTCTCTCTCTCCAGCTCTCTCTCTCCAGCTCTCTCTCTCCAGCTCTCTCTCTCCAGCTCTCTCTCTCCAGCTCTCTCCAGCTCACTCTCTCAATTCAATTCAATTCAAGGGGCTTTATTGGCATGGGAAACATGTGTTAACATTGCCAAAGCAAGTAAGGTAAACAATAAAAATTAACAGTAGACATCACACATACAGAAGTTTCTCTCTCTCTCTCCAGCTCTCTCTCTCTCTCTCCAGCTCTCTCTCTCTCTAGCTCTCTCTCTCTCTCTCCAGCTCTCTCTCTCTCTCCAGCTCTCTCTCTCTCTCTCCAGCTCTCTCTCTCTCTCCAGCTCTCTCTCTCTCTCTCCAGCTCTCTCTCTCCAGCTCTCTCTCTCCAGCTCTCTCTCTCTCTCTCTCTCTCTCTCTCTCTCCAGCTCCCTCTCTCTCTCTAGCTCTCTCTCTCTCTAGCTCTCTCTCTCTAGCTCTCTCTCTCTCTCTCTAGCTCTCTCTCTCTAGCTCGCTCTCTCTCTCTCTCTCTAGCTCGCTCTCTCTCGCTAGCTCTCTCTCTCTCTCGCTAGCTCTCTCTCTCTCTCGCTAGCTCTCTCTCTCTCTCGCTAGCTCTCTCTCTCTCTCGCTAGCTCTCTCTCTCTCTCGCTAGCTCTCTCTCTCTCGCTAGCTCTCTCTCTCGAGCTCGCTCTCTCTCTCTAGCTCTCTCTCTCTCTAGCTCTCTCTCTCTCTAGCTCTCTCTCTCTTGTGTAGAACGCAACAGTATATTTCATGGAACAGTGATTTGAGTTTTTCCATAGTGTCTTCACACACCCCAGCAACCTTTCCCACTCCTGTAAGCAGGCTTGTCAAGCCAAAGCTCGGTCTCTGTCTGAAGAGGTTTGCACATTCAGGAAACCACAGGGCAATAAGACATACAGGAGTCCTGGTGATTTGGTCATGTTAAAACAACACAGTGTTCGGCGTTGGTGGAGTTTTCAGTTAAGTGGAGCATTGGCCCTTTTATCTGTCTCATCTCTCTCGGTCCCTCGCTCTCGGTCCCTCGCTCTCGGTCCCTCGCTCTCGGTCCCTCGCTCTCTGTCCCTCGCTCTCTGTCCCTCGGTCTGTGTCTCTAGTCTCTCTCTCGCTGTCTCTAGTCTCTCGCTCGCTGTCTCTAGTCTCTCGCTCGCTGTCTCTAGTCTCTCGCTCGCTGTCTCTAGTCTCTCACTTGCTGTCTGTCTCGCTCTGTGTGTCTCGTCTCCTCTGCCTGGTGAGAATGAGCTCAGTGATTTACTATGCTGCTCTAACAAATGCTCCACAGACTCGCCGCTCAACTCCTGGTCTGACGATAATTCTGTGAGATGCCATGGTAACGCGGTTTCAGGCCGGGTTCCCAAACCTCTGCTGTTTCCCTGACCAGAGCCCTATTCCCTACATAGCCCTGGTCTAAAGTAGTGCACTATATAGGGAATAGGGCTCTGGTCTATAGTAGTACCTCTATATAGGGAATAGGGCTCTGGTCTATAGTAGTGCACTATATAGGGAATAGGGCTCTGGTCTATAGTAGTACCACTATATAGGGAATAGGGCCCTGGTCTATAGTAGTATCACTATATAGGGAATAGAGCTCTGGTCTATAGTAGTACCACTATATAGGGAATATGACTCTGGTCTATAGTAGTACCACTATATAGGGAATAGAGCTCTGGTCTATAGTAGTACCACTATATAGGTAATAGGGCCCTGGTCTATAGTAGTACCACTATATAGGGAATAGGTCTCTGGTCTATAGTAGTACCACTATATAGGGAATAGAGCTCTGGTCTATAGTAGTACCACTATATAGGTAATAGGGCCCTGGTCTATAGTAGTATCACTATATAGGGAATAGAGCTCTGGTCTATAGTAGTACCACTATATAGGGAATATGACTCTGGTCTATGGTAGTACCACTATATAGGGAATAGAGCTCTGGTCTATAGTAGTACCACTATATAGGGAGTAGGGTTCCAGTTGGTACAACCTCTGCCTCTGCAGTCTGTCTGGACAATGTCAGAGGAAACAGTAAAAAGCCCCCGTGTTTCTGCTGCAAAATAACATTCAATCATCCCTTTAAGAAAGACTCCAGCTACTTCCCTTTAATTAGGGTTTAACCGTGTTTGTAGCCAAACCCTCATTTATATCGTGCTGCTGCAGGGAAAATTAAACCGTGAGGGTGAACTCTGACCTTGTTTCTATCCTCCTGTCCAATTAGACAGTTTGCATAATGATGTTTACTGTGATGAACCGTGGCTCTACATTCATGTTGTTCTTTATGTTTAACGTTACACTCCTCCTTCAGTCTGAATGGTTCAATGGAGAGGGTCTCTTCAGTAGTCTGTCCAAAGACGAGAGAGGCAGCTAACTCGACTGTTCCCTGATTTACTATGCCCCCCCCCCACCCCCACCTGTTCACCGGGCCCATAGGGCCTTGGTCAAAGTAGTGCACTATGTCGGGTGCCATTTGGACTGCAGAATATAACTTGGGGCTTGTTATTGGGAGCTTGTTAGTGGCCAGCAGACAGTCCCCAGTCTCTTGGTCCAGACCGAAGCTGAGAGAGACTGAGAGTCTTTGTTCCAGGTTGAGCTCCGTTACTAATGAACTCTAATAGGACTCTGTCCTGGGCCGGTTTTCATAAAGAGCCTCTCAATGTAGTTGTGCTGATCTAGGATCAGTTTAGTCTGTTAAATAATAATCAATTAAGGGGGGGGGCTGGTTGTACATCAGCACTCCTATACTGAGATGCTTTGTGAGTACTTGGACTGTTCCCAGTTCTGGGACCGTTTTTAACGGGACTCTGTTCTGGGACCGTTTTTAACGGGACTCTGTTCTGGGACCGTTTGTAACGGGACCACGTTCTGGGACCGTTTTTAACGGGACCACGTTCTGGGACCGTTTTTAACGGGACCCTGTTCTGGGACCGTGTTTAACGGGACCCTGTTCTGGGACCGTGTTTAACGGGACCCTGTTCTGGGACCGTGTTTAACGGGACTCTGGAAGGTTCGGGACATAAATCGACCCCTACAGTACGTTGTTTCTCTCCTGTGACTTAAGAGTCAGATCGACACCTGACTGAATGGATGTCAGCCGGCTGCAGTATCTGAAGGCCCAATCAGGAAGACGTTCCTTGGGTTTCATATTATCCCCCCTACAGAGTTTCACTATCGGTTTATAATTCATATTGATCTTAGAGACTTCTGGGGAAATATTGGTCTCAGAGACTTCTGGGGAAATATTGATCTTAGAGACTTCTGGGGAAATATTGGTCTTAGAGACTTCTGGGGAAATATTGGTCTCAGAGACTTCTGGGGAAATATTGGTCTTAGAGACTTCTGGGGAAATATTGGTCTTAGAGACTTCTGGGGAAATATTGGTCTTAGACTTCTGGGGAAATATTGGTCTTAGAGACTTCTGGGGAAATATTGATCTTAGAGACTTCTGGGGAAATATTGGTCTTAGACTTCTGGGGAAATATTGGTCTTAGAGACTTCTGGGGAAATATTGGTCTTAGAGACTTCTGGGGAAATATTGATCTTAGAGACTTCTGGGGAAATACTGGTCTTAGAGACTTCTGGGGAAATATTGGTCTTAGACTTCTGGGGAAATATTGGTCTTAGAGACTTCTGGGGAAATATTGGTCTTAGACTTCTGGGGAAATATTGGTCTTAGAGACTTCTGGGGAAATATTGGTCTTAGAGACTTCTGGGGAAATATTGGTCTTAGAGACTTCTGGGGAAATATTGGTCTTAGAGACTTCTGGGGAAATATTGATCTTAGAGACTTCTGGGGAAATATTGGTCTTAGAGACTTCTGGGGAAATATTGGTCTTAGAGACTTCTGGGGAAATATTGGTCTTAGAGACTTCTGGGGAAATACTGACAAAATGGAAGTGTCCATTTTTCTTTAAAAAAAAGTGTTTAAAGCCAATATCTGGTCAGTACACCAGGGTTCTCCCCAAATAAGAAGGGGGGCGCTGTGTCACCTTGTTGACTTGGCTACACACTCTGACTATAGCCTTGTTGACTTGGCTACACACTGACTATAGCCTTGTTGACTTGGCTACACTCTGACTATAGCCTTGTTGACTTGGCTACACACTGACTATAGCCTTGTTGACTTGGCTACACACTCTGACTATAGCCTTGTTGACTTGGCTACACACTCTGACTATAGCCTTGTTGACTTGGCTACACTCTGACTATAGCCTTGTTGACTTGGCTACACACTCTGACTATAGCCTTGTTGACTTGGCTACACTCTGACTATAGCCTTGTTGACTTGGCTACACACTCTGACTATAGCCTTGTTGACTTGGCTACACACTCTGACTATAGCCTTGTCGACTTGGCTACACACTCTGACTATAGCCTTGTCGACTTGGCTACACACTCTGACTATAGCCTTGTCGACTTGGCTACACACTCTGACTATAGCCTTGTCGACTTGGCTACACACTCTGACTATAGCCTTGTCGACTTGGCTACACACTCTGACTATAGCCTTGTCGACTTGGCTACACACTCTGACTATAGCCTTGTCGACTTGGCTACACACTCTGATTATAGCCTTGTCGACTTGGCTACACACTCTGACTATAGCCTTGTCGACTTGGCTACACACTCTGACTATAGCCTTGTCGACTTGGCTACACACTCTGACTATAGCCTTGTTGACTTGGCTACACACTCTGACTATAGCCTTGTTGACTTGGCTACACACTCTGACTATAGCCTTGTTGACTTGGCTACACACTCTGACTATAGCCTTGTTGACTTGGCTACACACTCTGACTATAGCCTTGTTGCCTTGGCTACACACTCTGACTATATACAACGCTTGTGCAACGGCAGTCAACTAAAGTCAAATGATCTTGCTTGATAACCTTCAATGAATGACCCAAATATTTTTTCTAAATGGATTCGAGGATTTTTAAAAAGCCGATCAGCTCATGAATAACGGAGAGATGAAGAGTAGAGAATAGTTTTTAAATATTCAAGGTATTTTAACGTGGACCAACTGTATTCATATTTACTCTCATATCGCTTTGTAGATCACATGTTCTCTACCCTAAACTCTTCCGTCAGCAATACGAGACGTGGGGCCGGGGGGGGGGGGGTGTATTCTAGAGGTATTTTAACATGCGTAGGCTCGATGTGCTTTCATAATGCAGCCTGTGGGTTACAGAATAAAGGTAGGAATTTTTTACGCGAGACAGGAGTCAGGATTTGGGGTTTCGGTGGGATTGGGTTGGATCACAGCCTGTAGGCTCTAGGACCATAGAAGACAGAATATTGTCTGTGGCAGAGATGCCTAACGTAGTGGATTGTCCATCGGGCCAATAAAATGTGTGACTTTATGAGGAGTCACAATGACATCTCAAAGAGACACGTTATTTTATAGGTTAAACTGTTGGGGTTTCCTGTAGGGTTTATTCAATGCATTTGTTCAGTCCAGCAGTGTCAATTATGTGTGTTTTGGATTGATTAATGGTGACATTGTGTGTAGTAAATATGCTAGGCTAAAGGCTTCCATTAACAACCTATTGTGTGTAGTAAATATGCTAGGCTAAAGGCTTCCATTAACAACCTATTTTGTGTAGTAAATATGCTAGGCTAAAGGCTTCCATTAACAACCTATTGTGTGTAGTAAATATGCTAGGCTAAAGGCTTCCATTAACAACCTATTGTGTGTAGTAAATATGCTAGGCTAAAGGCTTCCATTAACAACCTATTGTGTGTAGTAAATATGCTAGGCTAAAGGCTTCCATTAACAACCTATTGTGTGTAGTAAATATGCTAGGCTAAAGGCTTCCATTAACAACCTATTGTGTGTAGTAAATATGCTAGGCTAAAGGCTTCCATTAACAACCTATTGTGTGTAGTAAATATGCTAGGCTAAAGGCTTCCATTAACAACCTATTGTGTGTAGCAAATATGCTAGGCTAAAGGCTTCCATTAACAACCTATTGTGTGTAGTAAATATGCTAGGCTAAAGGCTTCCATTAACAACCTATTGTGTGTAGTAAATATGCTAGGCTAAAGGCTTCCATTAACAACCTATTGTGTGTAGTAAATATGCTAGGCTAAAGGCTTCCATTAACAACCTATTGTGTGTAGTAAATATGCTAGGCTAAAGGCTTCCATTAACAACCTATTGTGTGTAGTACATATGCTAGGCTAAAGGCTTCCATTAACAACCTATTGTGTGTAGTAAATATGCTAGGCTAAAGGCTTCCATTAACAACCTATTGTGTGTAGTAAATATGCTAGGCTAAAGGCTTCCATTAACAACCTATTGTGTGTAGTAAATATGCTAGGCTAAAGGCTTCCATTGACAACCTATTGTGTGTAGTAAATATGTTAGGCTAAAGGCTTCCATTGACAACCTATTGTGTGTAGTAAATATGCTAGGCTAAAGGCTTCCATTAACAACCTATTGTGTGTAGTAAATATGCTAGGCTAAAGGCTTCCATTAACAACCTATTGTGTGTAGTAAATATGCTAGGCTAAAGGCTTCCATTAACAACCTATTGTGTGTAGTAAATATGCTAGGCTAAAGGCTTCCATTAACAACCTATTGTGTGTAGTAAATATGCTAGGCTAAAGGCTTCCATTAACAACCTATTGTGTGTAGTAAATATGCTAGGCTAAAGGCTACCATTAACAACCTATTGTGTGTAGTAAATATGCTAGGCTAAAGGCTACCATTAACAACCTATTGTGTGTAGTAAATATGCTAGGCTAAAGGCTACCATTAACAACCTATTGTGTGTAGTAAATATGCTAGGCTAAAGGCTACCATTAACAACCTATTGTGTGTAGTAAATATGCTAGGCTAAAGGCTACCATTAACAACCTATTGTGTGTAGTAAATATGCTAGGCTAAAGGCTTCCATTAACAACCTATTGTGTGTAGTAAATATGCTAGGCTAAAGGCTTCCATTAACAACCTATTGTGTGTAGTAAATATGCTAGGCTAAAGGCTTCCATTAACAACCTATTGTGTGTAGTACATATGCTAGGCTAAAGGCTTCCATTAACAACCTATTGTGTGTAGTAAATATGCTAGGCTAAAGGCTTCCATTAACAACCTATTGTGTGTAGTAAATATGCTAGGCTAAAGGCTTCCATTAACAACCTATTGTGTGTAGTACATATGCTAGGCTAAAGGCTTCCATTAACAACCTATTGTGTGTAGTACATATGCTAGGCTAAAGGCTTCCATTAACAACATATTGTGTGTAGTAAATATGCTAGGCTAAAGGCTTCCATTAACAACCTATTGTGTGTAGTAAATATGCTAGGCTAAAGGCTTCCATTGACAACCTATTGTGTGTAGTAAATATGTTAGGCTAAAGGCTTCCATTGACAACCTATTGTGTGTAGTAAATATGCTAGGCTAAAGGCTTCCATTAACAACCTATTGTGTGTAGTAAATATGCTAGGCTAAAGGCTTCCATTAACAACCTATTGTGTGTAGTAAATATGCTAGGCTAAAGGCTTCCATTAACAACCTATTGTGTGTAGTAAATATGCTAGGCTAAAGGCTTCCAT